>NC_135417.1:19802558-20102558 GCF_051991245.1 Festucalex cinctus
GTCTGTCAGAAAAGAAGGGAAAGACCTCCATTTGTGGTTGTAGACCTTGCAAATACTTTTGGATCTGTCCCACATAACCTTTTATGGCCCGCTTTCACCTACTTCGGTATAGCGGAAGCCGTGGCCAACCTTGTCCACCGGAGCTGAGGCTCCCTCCCATCAGAGCATTTATGAACGACCTTACCACTCTCACCACCACATAGGCCTGCACTAAACGTCTCCTGGCGAAATTGCAAGACAACATCAAGTGGGCCCGAATGAATATTAAGCCTAGCCTTATTCGGTCTGTGCATGATGTGCTCAGTCAGTGGTACGGGGAAGATGCCACATGTCCACTGTGTCCCTCTCCAGCCAGCCTCAAACACATCCTGGTTAGATGCAAGAAAAGCTTGTCACAGGGTCGTTACACCTGGCGGCACAAGCAGGTTTTAAGATGCTTGGCAAGCACCTTAAATGCCAAAAGGATTTCTATCAATGCTCTACCTGCTCCACCTCCCAAATCAACACCTTCAATGGCTTATACGAGCGCAGGCAAAACACCAGACAGAGATCGGGCCGCCAACTCGTATCCTGGACTACTTGGCGGGGCATAGGACTGGAAGATGAAAGTGGACCTGGACAAACGGCTTTGCTTCCCTACCGATATTGCTACAGCAAGTATCATGCCTGACTTCGTGTTGTGGTCCTCCACCCTTCGCTCTGCTTTCAGGCGAACATGCCTTGGGAGGTCGCTGTCGGGGAGGTTTATGAGCAGAAGAGCCTAAAATATTCTGAGCTGGCAGCAAACGCAGAACAGCGTGGATGGAGGACTAAGGTTTACCCAGTCGAGGTAGGGTGCAGGGGGTTTGTGGAGAGATCAACAACAAGGCTGTTGTTAAAAGATCAGGGGATCTGAGGTCAGGCAGTGCGGCAGTCCATCAACTCCCTCTGTAATTCTGCAGCGCAATCCAGTCGCTGGCTCTGGATGAAGAGGCGAGACAGTACCTGGGCCGCAAAACAGTAATAACAGAAGCAGGGGATCCGGTGCAGAAGGAGGCACACCTGAGACACCAGGTGATGCTGACGAGCCCTCTGAGGTGTCTGGGGCTAGTGATCGAAAAACCGAAGAAGCGGGGTGCCCTCCCAACGACCCTCGTGATGCCCGAGATTCCCGGCAATCAACTAAATTGAGGTCACCCCACCATAAATCTTCTGTAAATCCAGTGGAAAAGAGAGCCTCCATTAGCGTGGAAAGTCTTAAGGGATTGCAACATCTAGTCCTATTTGCGAATGACACTTGCCGAACAACATCCTCATCATTCTTTGCATAGTACTTACTTGGCATTTGGGTGGGAGCGTGAAATCTTGCGCAGCTCTGCTTCATTATCACACACCAGAAGGTCAATGCCATTCTTTGCAGCATACTTGATTTGGGAAACCTGTTTACAAACTCCACTGTAGATGATGTCTTCTGAGGAAATTCCATGGCTCTGTACCAGCTCGACTTCAAACTGAAATGCGAACAGACAGTGGTGTTTCTTTATGATTTCTTTCATAAACCAACAGTACCAATCCCCATTCTTCAAAATAGATCACTCAATATTCATGTGCCTGAATTAATAGTCAATCACTGGAGTCAGGAAGAAACCAAAATCTTTTCAGACCAAAAAAACGTCATGTTTGTTCAACCATTAACACTCCATCATCAATTGCGTCAATAATTCGTAAAAATAACGTGTGGACAGATTAATAGTGTCGATATGTGTCAAATTAATCAAGCAGAAAAATGTAGACTTGCTGAAAAGGCTTGTGTGAAAAGGAGTCTGAGAATCCGAGGCACTCTGTAGTGATGTTAAAAGTGTTTTGATCTTTCCTCTGGTCTCCTGACCTTCTGAACTTCACGACTCTTGCGAGAACACAAACATCCGGTTAAGGTTCAGGTTAGGGCTCAGGTGAATTAATGAGCACAAATTCACACGCACACACCCACACACACACACACACACGCAAATGCGCACATGAAGAAAAAAAAAAAAAAAAGAGCAATAATGAGTGCCCTGCGATTGGCTGGCAACCAGTCCAGGGTGTCCCCTGCCTACTGCCCAGAGCCAGCTGAGAAAGGCACCAGCACCCCCCGCGACCCTTGTGAGGAATAAGCGGTCAAGAAAATGGATGGATGGAAGAGCAATAATGATGATATGTTGAATCGGTAAGACTGCCGATTGAACAATACTGAGCTCTCAAGAAAAAAAAAAAGGAAAAAAAAAGTCATTTATTAAATATGGACTGTCAACGCGTTTCAACAAAAACGGAAAAAAAAAATCTAATTTGAAATTTACCAAATTGTGACATTGGAGGTTTTTGGCAGTGAAAAAGATTAAACGTTAGTGTGTCAACTGTATCTGTGGAACAAAACAGCGACAATGATTTAACATGCTGCTGTGAAAATGTTTTGGCACCAACTACCTTGTTGCTACATATGAATCCAGTGCCAAGAGCAGCCAGTACTTCAATAACACCTTGGCTGCTGTTGCACCTGACAGGATAGAAGGGACGAATGTGGGCCATGTGTGTTCGCCAGCGAACATGCTGTCTCATTATAACTCCTAGGTCTGCAACAAAGAATGCTTTCTTCTCAGACTGGGGAAGAAAAAAGCAACTCAGTTAGAGAAAAATAAAAAATTAAAAAAAAAAGGTATTCTGAATTCAGAACAAACATTTTTTGGAAAGATGCATATGCAATCTATAAATATGGTTTGGAAAAGTGAGATCATTTACCAAAGTTTGTTCATAAATGTGATTGTCAATCACATCACAGAGAGATGTACCGCCTTCCAGAAGGCCCACTGAGAAATGCGGTTCGTCTGAGATTCCTTTCATCCTCTCAACCGTGTTGTGTGTCCAACAGGCATAAAAAAAAATATGGTTAGTCCAAAGTGATGTTGCTCGCAGTCTCTCTCTCTCTCTCGAGCCCCTGGGTCCTAGGCTTATGCAACAAACTGTAAGAGAATCAGAAAAGCAGTGATGAGACATTTCTATTTTGGATTTTCAGTGACGCCGTGCGACTCATTTGCAGTTTTCTCCATAAATCCCAGTTTAGTGGAGTTGAGCAGAGTAGGATGCATATTCTTCTGAAAAATTTAGTTATGGTCACATGGCTTATATGTTTTGCTACATAAATCCAAAATCTTGCAGTTACTGATCTAGTTGAAATTACTGTAAGATGTTTCTTATGTATCATCCTGGTGCAGCTCTCGTACTTGAATAAAAAAAAAAATCCTGCACAATGATACCTAATTTATTAAAATCAGACCACTACAACTGGACATATTCAAATTCAAAGGTGGCAATAATCGGTCCTTTTGGAGAGTAGAATTTACACTGAAGTAGAAGAAAAACAACTGACACCAAAAGGCTTTAAAAATAACCCAAACAACACCCAATCAGAATCATAAATTGGGGAATGAGGTCAGTCTAAGCCAATCAGAAGCTTAACGTAGATCATGATGTGACCCATTAATTGTTTTTCAGTTTCAATGTCTGATTCATTGGGTGTGTTATAAAATGCAGTGGTCGTTGACGGACAGTTCTGAAACCTTGTCAGAATATAATTTATGAGTCATAAAACACATCTAAGTATGATCCTTGGAAGTATGCAGTAACCCCAGGGCTGGACTATGGGTGTGAACCTTACCTTGAACTTTGGATGCTTTGAAAAAAAATAAAAAATAAAATATAAACATATATATATATATATATATATATATATATATATATATATATATATATATATATATATATATATATATATACATATATATTATTATTATTATTATTTTAAACGAACCACAATTGGACAAAAGGGCGAGTTCTTCAACGGCGATTCCATGACCGAATATGCATTTTCGGAACTGAAATGTAGCGAGGATTTTAAAAAGTGATGACATCATCACCCTGCTACCTGAAAACTGCGATTTTGTACTGTACCTACAAAGAGGTTAATTTACATAAAGTACAAAATTTCATAATTTCAGAGATGCGGAATTACCACATTTACATTGTACTTTGGTATAAAAGTGCTGTTTACAAGTGTTAACATCACAGTCCCCCCTCCCCCCAAAATCAACCAAGACCGAATGAAACCTTCAAACAGTTTTAGCCTAATTGTTTCCACATTTCCCTTGTGAGAGTGGCATATACAACTGGCCAGTGACAACTGCAGCAATAAAAATGCATATTGAAAGTTGGATGCACTATAAATATCGACCAAAAGAGCTTGATTTTTGCTAAAGAAATGCTCAAAATAGAACTGATCTGAAGATATAGATCTGATTTGCTATTTTTAAAATAACTACAATCCTGGGAGACATTGCAAGTCTATTTTGATACCCACATTTGAAACATGAGATGACTCCCAACAACAAAACAACATGAAATCAGTTTCACAACTTACATGGATGAGTCCTTGGGCAAACTCTTCCACTATCAGCTAGGATCCCAAGGTGGCTCGGCGTTGAAGTCAAATGGCTCCCGGTACAGAGCCGCCCCTAGATCCTCTGGATAGTTATTATAGACCTGCAGTTGTACAGATGAAGAAAGATCAATCACTGGCAGGGTAGGCAACATCCATCCATCCATCCATCCATTTTCTTAACCGCTTGCTCCTCACATTTCAGAACAAAAATACAATTTACCTGAATACACATAATCCATTTTCTTTGTACAATTCATGAAACCTCAATTATCATTCTAAAGTCCCAAGATACCGTTAGTGCGGTTCTTTCTAACAGCAAGCGTGGAAGTAAAACGTGAGTTTTTTTTTTAAGGGGGTGTGTGTACAGTGAGGATGAAATATTTTGTTATTCGTGACGTCAAGACAGACGTTATACTTTGAACGAGCTGTAACATATAGCTTATACAGTCTTAGTCACAATGACGCTACACCAAGCAACCAGAACTAAACATAACGCCAGGTTCATTCAAACGCATGCTAACAAGCTAGCTTCCGACATGCGTAGCTGCTTACGTTCGTTGGAAAACCAAAGGAGGGGACAGAACGCTTTTTCCTTTTGGACGGAATTTTTAACAACTGGCGGGATTACTAAAGGAGAAAATAAATACTGCCGGCATAGATATTGGAGTTGATTCAAATTAGTAAAAACCAGACCGATTTTGTCGGCACAAATAACTGCACTTAGCGCCGACCGGGAAAAAAAAACTCAGTCGTGGCGGAAGTGCTAGTAGGCAACGATGTTGCACATCCGGTAAAAAAATAAATAAAATAAAATAAAAAATCATGCATACGTACTTTTGTTGTACCTGAGTGAAATCATTGCTACGTGACCACTAACCGAATTGAAAATGCGTTTGTCTATTTAGTTAATAGTTTTGTTTTATTAATCAAAACAAAACGTCATTTTAGAAACATACAGCCACAAGAGCTTCTGATGCGAAGTAAATAAATAAATAAATACATAAATAAATAAATAAAATAACAGTAATAATAATAAGAATGAATAAAATCATCTGCCGGCAATACTGAATGGCAATATTGAATGTTGAAATTAATAATAATAACAACAATAATAATATATTATGTATATAATGTATATAATAATATATTTATTATTATTATTATTATTATTATTATTATTATTGTTAATAGTAGTAGTTGTAAAGCGTGTTGGACACCATAAACTCTATGGTGTAGTTAAAAGCGCTATATAAAAAGCAGTCCATTGTTCATTGTAGTAGTTTCTTAAATTAATAATTACATTGATAGGTTTAATACTGTATATGATATTTCTATCAGACTGCTGCTGTATATACATTTGTAAATATGTTGTACTATCAAATTCAGTAGCATTTTTTCATTGAGGGCCTGATGTGTTAACATTAAGTCTGATGGTAAAATTAATACTTAGATATGTACATCTCTATTACTAGCCATCTTAATAGCAAGCCATAAACATTGTGAATGTCAATGTTTTATATTTTATTGTTAGTATTTGGAATTTGATTATATATTAATACCGTATATATTCAGGCTAGCAAAAGAACGATCAGAGTAATTAATTAATTTAAAAAATTGCATCTTTTAAAATGCTAATTCAAAATCATAAATTTATAGACTTTACTATTTACCTGAGTTGAGTCTCATACAATATTTCTACCACTACACCCACGTTTGACAAGTTTCTAAAGTTGATAGTTTATAATGTAAAACATTCACAATATTGCGTAATTGTGAATGCTTTATTCCTGCAATTGTGATTTTATGTCAAAAGAATTATCAAAGTATTTCATGGATATATTTAGTAAAATACAAATTCAAATTTGTAAATTTTCCAATTACCTTAAAGTCTTCTTCATTGTGTTTTCCATGCCTTATAGATGAAGATAAAATGCTGTCCAAAAGAAGTTTGTAGATGATGGACTTTTTTCGGGGAATCAGAATGAAGCATTTTAGAGAATTAATCCACCAAGTACCAAACACATGGGTGTATGCATTATTTATTTATTGATTGATTTATTTTTAGCCAATTCAAAATCAATTACTTTTACTCATTTGTTGTATCTCAGTTGAGTTCCTGATCCCTGAACATGCAAAGGTCTCAGGCATTGTAGTTTTTTAAGGAGCACAGTTTTGTATTTGCATATGTCCCTCCTCAAGTTGAGGTTGCCAAGGAAAGCTTAACTACTTGCTGAACAAGATAGAAGTGTCTCTGGAGGGAACTCATTCTGGCACGCGCATGCACACGCACGCGCACGCACGCACACGATACAGGTGTTAGGGATATATGCTCAGGATCTGTCAATTTCATTAAGTATTTCATGACATTACTGCACTGCAATTAACTGAAAAATTATAATGATAGATAATAGATGTCAATGGAATGCTCACATTTATATATTACCAAATTCACATGAGAATAAGATTTTCCAAGACCTTCAAAAGTTGACGAGGTAACAACTTTTCCTTGGACTGTAGTACAAAAGCTGTTCCATGTTTTGTGTTTCTCTGACACTAAATATGACTCTGTATACGTCTATGCAATCACACATAGCATCTAAAGCAGCTTCCGGTAACGCACAATGTTTAATTTCCATTGTTTGGATCATAATAGCCATCTCAGCCCATGGGTATGCAAGCCATGTGTACCACCCACTGTGTGGTGGGGGGGGGACTCAGTGGCTGCACTGTGCAGCAGGAATTCTTAGTTGCAGACACTGTATTCCAAATAGTTTACCTCAACCCTTAATAGATTGGCTGGAATGACTAAAAGACAATTGGGAATCAATGATTCCGTTATAATCATAAAAACTTATCATAGAAATTATCATAAAAAAAAAAACTAAGATTAGTTACCTTAAAGCATAACATTCCCATTTATGACTGTAGAGTTAACTTATGGTGTGAATGTGACTCACAAGCTAAAACTATTTTATTGTGTGGTCTTACATAACCGAATATAGTGTCTTCCAGTCTCTCAGAAGAGGTGTTGCTAAGTAAAAGGAGCCCAAACATTTCCTCTGACTCGTCTGAATATTAAGCAGGGCTGTGTAGAGACATTCACTGCATGTGCATGACAAATATTCCAAGGGAATGTCTAGCCAAAAGATTTGCTTCACAGTTGTGAATCATTTGTTATGAATGTTACACTTTTTTGTGTGTATCTTACATATTAATTGGACAGATAGAATCAACATACACTTAAAAAAATTGTAATGAAATTTTGGCTAATACAGTATAACCGTGACTTTAAATTAAAGTTGTCCATGTTTATTTTCAACTAATCATCAACATCTCCGAGATTCTTCTTTTATGTCAAAGCGACAATCAGATGTTTAAAAAAACAAAAAAACAAAAAACAAAACTGAACTCAGATGTCGAACATAACTACAGTAGGTAAAATTAAATATTACATTACTGGATAAATGTGATCTACTATGAGTATAATATATGTAGCTAAAACTTATAGGTCGCTTGCACATCGTAATGCATCATGGGAGTTTTTCCTTCGGGCGCCATATTGGGTGTCCGCCGGTTCACAAGGTACACTCGCGAGTTACACGGTAGAGCTTATCAACCTGATGTAATTTTCGCAGTATTTTCACGATTTACCGGAAGATCAAAAACAACGATTCAGGCAGAAGGTGTCTCTGTGTGGCGGGATTGATCCTAATTACGTCCTGACCAAGGGTGATTTTTTTTGACGGGGAAAGCTTGCAGGCCAAATGTGACTTCTCTGGACATCTTTCACTACCTCGTGTTGACAACATGCTCCATAACACGCCAACAAATCCCTGGAGGCTTACAATTATTTTGTAAGCGGGTGGATACAGAGTGTAAACTTTAACATCGCATCAGAAGAAACTGTTGTTGTTGCACGTAAGTAAACCACATGGTGTTGGTAATTCTGCACACAAAAATGTTGATTTGTTCTCAGGCTTCCTGTTATCATTGTGTTTACATGCACATCTGGGTTTACCTGATGTGGTTTTTCTAACAATTTTATAACAGACAAATATGGCAGAGCGTATAAGAATAAAAAGTAACTATGCACAGCCTCCCCGTGGCTTAATTAAATTTAATGCTACCCTTTCACTAGTTACATGTTACTTAATCAACTTATTCTAAATGGTTAAGGTTAACCACTCTCAGAGGACGTATTTTTAGTTTCAGTTTCCAGTACAATAAAACGTGTTCATGGTAACTACTGAGCATACTGACAGCTTTTCTTATGATCTCACGGTTAAGGAGGCTGTCACAACACCCAATTTCTGTCTGGTGCCAGATGGCAACAATTCCCATCACTTGTCACGACAACACCAATAGTATTACCAGGTATGTATGGCTTTACTTTTTGTAGTTTCTTATTTAATTCTATGTTTCATATTTTCATTACAATGTTTGTAATATTTTCAGATTCAGGCACAGATGAGTTTAACTGGACGGACTTCTGCGACTTTGTGGTGTGGACAAAGTGTGATTGAGCGAGTCCACCCAGATCGCTCGTTTTGGCCAGCTGGAAAAGCCAGAGTTTTTTTTTCCCCCAAAATCCCCTCCTTACCTGAACTGCTCGGGAGAGCATTTACTAGATCAGCAGTGGACTTCCAGTGTTCCTGCTCAGCCGCTGTCACCTACCACTTGCTCATGTACTTCAAAGATGCGGAATAAAGTAGTTTTTTGTGCTGCAGCAGATTGTAAAATCAAATGATATCACTTGAAGTGTGCCAATCTAGACTGCCAAAAGGACAGTGGTTTTGTGACAAGTGTGAAACAAGGATTATTGGGAAAACTGTAACACAGTACTGGTACTTGTCTTACATTAAACAAATTTAAAAGAGCAACTTTTTCCTCTGTACATAGCATAATGAAAGTCATTGCGTACCCCATCAACATTACATCATACCATCATCTCAGGATGGTAGGCACCTGTGCTAAAATAAACTACATTAATTAACAGTTCAATTTTTAACCCTGAAATTACTACATCTAATCATTATTCACTTCATTTTTTGTGCTTTTAGAAATAATAGAGATTTATGCCATTACTTTAAGAGGGACCATATTGCACATTGAGTCAAATCCTGTCATTTGTATTATGTATAGCTTTGTAAACAAACCCAACAATAGAATTTGTATAAACGCTGCCTTTATTAGCGCCAAACAAACAGTCGCATGTTGTCCTCCTCCAATGCTTTGATGCTCGCCTTCGTTTCCATCATGTCATTGGCAATCAAGTCGGTGTGGCATGAGATCCCTAAAGAAAAAAATAAAGAAAAAATCACAAAAAAATACGGTACCAGTAATAGGTTTAATATAGTAAAGTAGTATAGTTTTTTTGTCAGTGTAAAAGAAATGTACACATTTTGTTGCATTTTTTAATGTATGAACATTGCTACAGGCAAATACTTATTTCTATAAACACTTCCAAATGTCTCTAAAATATAAGGTGCGTGTACACACACAAACAAACACATACATTCACTCATGCATACAATATATCATGTAATGAATTCTGAGTGGCATACCAGAGTCAATGATGTCAGCAGTACTTGAGGGTACAGGTTACTGGAGCCATCTGGCTGCATAACTGCAACAATCTCTGCCACTTCGAGTCGTCTTTTCTTTGCTTGTCTCTCCTGTGCACGTTCATATCTTGGCACCGACTGGGCTGAGACATAGATGTTGTAACTTGGGACCCAACTTTAATGTTGGAGCCCAGTCGGGATGATTGGACAGAAAAACGGGCGCAGGGCGACCTGTTAAAATAAACAAATATATAAACAAATAAAATATGGAAAGACTGGTTATTTTACCGCAGTAGGGTGGCCGTGAATAAGTTATTTAGCATGATGTGTAGGCTACCGGGGGTCTGTTTTCTTGCATCACCCCCGGGGGTCTGTTTTCTTGCATCAGCCCCTTCTGTCTCTTTTTTTTCCAAGTTTACATTTTGCCACCAAAAAACATGTTATCGGCATTAAAAGCCCAAGACTAATCAATCCAATTTCAGCAGTAAACACTTTGCACTGGCACTACTTGGGTGAAAATGTTCGATGTTAGCTTTCGGCTAACGTCCGCTAGCCAGCTTGTACTATCGAACTTGCTTGCTCATGAATCCAAAACATAAGCAACTTGCCCATATATGGGCGGTCGAAACGTTATTAATCCTCATGCATTAAATAAAGGTAAACAAGCTTACCGCTCACAAAGTGATCGCTGCACACACGAGCCCAAAGTAACGACTTCCCTCCGGAGTCCGCACTCCTCTGTCTCCAGGCCCTGGTTCCTAATTATTTTCGGAATTCGGGAAAAAGACCGACCATTTTCCCCCTTGGCTTTGTTCGAACAGCCAACGATGCAGCAACAATGTACCATTTTAAACGCAGAAAACAAACGTGATAGATACATGTTAGACCGAATCGCTACGTAAATGGAGGCCACCCAGCATGGCGACTACGAGAAATCCGAGGCGGAAGTGACGACATGTGCAAGCGACCTATAACTAATTTTGGATCAAATCTCATATTTCTTGTAGCAGTTTTATGTTTACAGTGTGTAGAATTTTTCAAATTTCCAATGTTCATTTATTTTAGAAACTCACTATTTATTTCAATAATATGCAAACAAAAATCACATCAACATACATTTTTTAAAATATTAAGTATATATATATAACCGTAGGTCTAGCAATTGCTAATTACATCGGTCGCACTGTACCTTACATAAGGCTGACATGTTTCAATTACATTTTTTTTAGCAATTGGTGGTAGGTTTGCGGAGTGTGGGCTCTCTGAGGCACCGTGGTTTGCATATTTCAAAATGTATGCTCTATGAACTTAGGTAGTTGCATTCCACCACTAGATGGCAAAAAAAAATAAAAAAAAAATCTACACACTGTCTCTTGAAAGGTTTAGGATCAAATTGGTTTTTTTAAAAATATTAAGGTCTGCATTTTACCTCCTATATAGCGTTGAACTTGCAATTACTTCAAATTATAACAATTCTCCATTCATTCTCTGTACTAGACTAAATTCTAGCCTACCCCAGCCGACTTTGGGCAAGAGGTGAAGTACTAAACACCCTGGACTGATCACCTGTCAATCAAGGGTGCACAAGAAGCCAGAGAACCTGGGTAAAACCCATGCAAGCATTGGGACAACATGCAAACTCCATGTAAGAATAGCTGATCTTAGATTTGAGCCCAAAAACTCAATTGTGAGGCAGATTATGCTTCTCCTGCATGCTGTCTGCAGTAGCTCCTTTTGTTCCACATAATGTCATCTGAAAAGACTACCGGTAGTTTTATCTGTGGGCTGTTCCCATAACATTTATTAAACAATTGTATCAAAATGTTGGACAGATACACTGAAACTGGCGCCTCAACAATAACACAATCTGAATAATGAAGAATGGTTAACCCTCATTTCCCCTGTGTCAAGATAATGACAGTTGACTTGATTATTTGTATACTTCATAATGCATATCATGAGATAACATTTACCTTTTATCTATAGGCAAATGTTATATATTTATATTGTTCATATTCAAATTGTATTTAACTGTCAAGAAGAGTCGTTTTACAGTATAACATTTTAGGAACATGGACATGAACATGAAGACACATTTTACAGATAGAACGCATGTATTTCACTGAATTATCAGTAAGGTTTATATGTATGCACACATCACGAACATTCCATGAGTTCCATGGATGGACTCTATGTCATGCTTAAACAGGGGTTGTATCTGTTTTTGACTGACAAGATTCATACAATGCTATCAGCAGAAGTATTCATTTCTGCTACAGCTTCTGAGATTGTGTGAGTCTTGATAACATCCCAGCAGACTGGAACTAAGCCAGCCATGGGCAAACTGACCCTGCTGTTTGATGTTGAGGGTTGGCTCCAGGCAGACCAAGCATTGTGTCCCAAACAATGAACCCCAGACCCACTGAACTATAAACATGTCCCATTGGGGGGCGTTTTCCTTTGACTATGTACTGGAGACACCCAAAGTCAGGAAACCTGAGGCGGCCTTTCTAAATTTAGTATCTTGACAAACTCAAATGCTGCTGACTTGGCATCCAAGAGTGTTTGTCTAATTTTCTGATACATTAATAATGCACTTGGAATGTTGACTGGCCCTGAAGTCTGGGGTGGAGGCCTTATTGTTTCTTGTATTTCAAGGAATTTAGTTAATGTCTCATTTGCAGGGAAAAAAATAATTCCCACAATTTTAGAATCTTTGGCAATATTTTGCTTTTTTGTTTGTTTCCCTTTTTCTTTATGGCTTCATAGCCACTTCATAAAATTCAACAAATTTCAAGCTGAAAAGCGAATGTCAACATGCATATGATAGTAATAGTTGTAACAAGTTGTTGACTTTGAATCTCTCAAATACATAGGGTATTTGCATGGGGATGAATGGATGAAAATGAATTTATTATTTTAGCCTATAATTAATCTGCATAACATGGAGTATACAAAGATTTCTTTTATTTTTTTTAATGTACAGAACATATGGTACATTGTTACACAGAAAAAGTAGCAGACAAGAGTATAAGGAATATTCCCAAAAGAATAACAAAAGAAAATACAAACTTAAAAATAAAAAAGAAAGAAGAGAGCTAGTGGTTATCAGCAAGCTTAAAATCCTCCACTAATTTATACAATTCCATTGCATTTTTTTCTTCTTCATACATTTCAAGAATGGAAAGTATTTTTTACCTTTTTAACGGAAAACATATAAATTATGTTTGGATTTGAAGTAGCTACAGTATTTTTATTTACAAAAAAAAGAAAAAATGACCAAGAATGATGAGCGTGTCATGGGATGACTCTTTTACGAAAATACCATAGCCTATCAAACATTTTCTTTCAAAGAGAGTCTGGGCAGTTTAGGGAAGAACCAGTCATACAAATCTTCCCAGAAAATTAATATAGTCATAAAATAAGTGTTCAGTTATTTCAAATGCATTTGAAAGATTGAAGACATGTCTTCATCAGAAAATAAACATTTGTTGTGGTCTAAATTAAAATGCTTATACTTAAAAATTCAGAAGAGGGCTATCCTCCATTAATAAATTTAGAGTGAATTCCCTTTGCTTTTGGGGCAATAGATTTGGATCTGAAACTCCCAAATTCTTTTCTTTTCTTTTCATTTCATTTCTTTTCTTTTCTTTTCTTTTCTTTTCTTTTCTTTTCTTTTCTTTTCTTTTCTTTTCTTTTCTTTTCTTTTCTTTTCTTTTCTTTTCTTTTCTTTTCTTTTCTTTTCTTTTCTTTTCTTTAAAATATGTAGGATTGATTCTCTTTGAAAAGAACGCGGATATATTTCTTTAACAAATGTTTGTCGAACTGTCGATATTAAATTAGGAAGTTTTATGAGTGATCTTGTGACCATCCATCAAGAGCGAAGGAAGTGTTGGGTTTACATTACTTTGAAACAAATTATAAGCCATCACAACAACATATCGATGTTGTACTGCTGTCATTTGACTTTTACTGTAGTAACACTAACCAACCAGCTATTGGCGCTACTGAGTGTTGTCCGAGTGTTGGTGAGAACTTCCGCTTCCCGTGGCTGGTCAGCTGACTGATGCTGCGATCAAGAAACCTCACGAACGATGGTTCAATATCAAGCAACAATGGGAGTTAACATTTTATAATACAACACAAAGGGTTATATTTGTCTCGAAACGACAACATTTAAATATACGGGTGAGTAAAGCATTTACAATACCTCTGCCAACCTGTACTAACCAAGATCTCTGCTCTTCCACCATTTCCCCCGAGAAAACTATAATGTCGAGTGGTGGTTAATCGTTTTTAAATTTGCGCTCTTTAACCATCTTTTATATTCGTCTCGCGGGTTTTGCGTTAACTACATGTACAAACTTTGTTGCGGTCCGAGCGGTCGAGGTACTTGGAAAAGACCAAGAATGCTGTAAGACAGTCTGTTTTGTTTTCTCCAAACACACAAGCCTAAATACATCTTTTATCTCAGAAATAGGCTGGCATCATAATGACTGAGTTTTGGTTAATATCTGCTCCGGGAGAGAAGACCTGCCAGCAAACATGGGACAAAATGATGACGGCCACCACACGCAACAACAACCTTTCTAGCAACCACAAGTTCAGTATCCCCGACCTGAAGGTTAGTATGGACCTATCTGCTTCACTTGACCTTTGTTTTTCAGTTGTAACTTGCTTGACATCTCTTAATTGATTGATTTGAAATGATAATGGATGTATGGACAGTAGGTTCATGTGTAATGAGTGCCATGCCATGTGAGGAGCTGTATCACATGGAATATACCAAAGCACAAAAATTGATGAAACTGAGAGAAATGAATTCAAACTGAGCAATTACAAGTTAAAAGTGTCCAGTTAATGAATGGACCATATTGTTGAATATGATCACAATGCCTCATATCCATCCATCCATCCATCCATCCATCCATCCATCCATCCATCCATCCATTTTCTTGACCGCTTATTCCTCGCCTCATTTCCTTCTTTCCAAAATATTTTAAATAAAATATTTTCATTTTTTTTTTCCCCATTTCAGAGTAAAAATAACTGAATGCACTCACCTATTGAATCCACTGTCAAGAGTAAGCCACCTCTGTGTAGGGGAAGCAGCCTTTAAACAGATCTTTTGTTTGCATGTTGAAGTGTTGATTTGGTGAAGTTTTCATCCAGAGCAGCTCAGCTCGTCTGGTTTGGTTCTGTCTGTGCTTAAGGTGAAGTAACCCCATTGAACTTGATGCCAGACGGCGCTGAAATGTCCTCCTGGAACTTTTAGTAATGCATGAGTGGCCCTGGACAACGAGGCGCCATCCTAAGTACACAGAGCCACCTAGTTGTGACTGGAGGCTGACTGAATCCCTGAAGCCACTGTTTAAACACAGCCTGCTTATTAACCTTCACCTCAAAATGAACCAAATCTCATTACAATTAATTATACATGTTTTGTTCTTTGCTTGTGTGTCCATAATTAGGTGGGTACGCTTGATGTCTTAGTTGGGCTGTCTGATGAATTGGCCACATTGGATTCGTTTGTCGAAAGGTAAGTTAAAATAGCAGTTTTGGTTTAGAATCTATATCTATATGCAATGCATGCATAATGCATTATTGTTAATGCACATTTTCCATGAGATATCTCTTATTGTATGCAAACATTTCCAGCTCCCAGATAGTACAGATTTAATCCCTTCTCGTCTCTTGCAATGATGAGGAATTTCACATGGTGTTGAGGCTAGCAAGACCTGCTGTCCATACCTGGCAATTTGCCGTGGGGTGGCACATCAGCAGCTCTTTCATTCGTCATATTTATAGCCAGTGACTTATGTTCCACAAGTGTGCTTGAACGTCCTCTGTGGTGCTTTGGAAATTTTAATATCAGAATCTACCACGCAGTGTTGACTGATCTGTGGATATTGTCAAGAATGTGTAAGGCCAAGCTAACATCTTGGTTTGAATTTAGACTGACTTTTATCCAGTTCCTTATTGAAGTTCCCCATTTGTGTATGGAAAATGAATACTTTACGTTTACTGCTATTGACGTGTCACAACAAGAACAATATTGATGTGGAAATGAACAGTAAACCTAAATGTGGCAATGATTTCATTAGATTGCTTTTTCTCTTCTTCTCTTGGCTTCCCGAACGGTGTGGTGAAAAGTCTTGAACTCTGAGTTGCTGCTGTGTTATAAACAATCTCACAGGATTACGTGAAACCTTTTTATGTGCACGTGTATGTTTGTGTAATATTTTGAAGACGATTTAGTGGTCAGGTTTTCAGCATGATTTAATGCTGAATATGGAGTTTACACTGGCTTTGTGCATGCTGTTTGTATTGGCACAACATCTTTGATGACTCTGTCTCAACTGTTCATTCACAGTGTAGTGAAGAAGGTGGCCCAGTACATGGCAGATGTGTTGGAAGATAGTCGAGACAAAGTGCAAGAGAACTTGCTGGCCAATGGAGGTACAGCAATTGTTAGTCAGTTCTAGTAGCAATAATGAATGTGATTGTCACATGCCTGATTATTCTGCATCATACTAACAGTGTGCATAACCACTGACAACGGGGGTGGGGTGGGTGGGGGGGGTTTAGCATCGCTCATATTAAGGCTGCACATTGTACCTCATTTATATCAATTGCTACCTGACAAGTCCTTTTCTTTCTGTTGAAACATTTTGTTCACAGTTGACCTTGTCACCTACATCACACGGTTTCAATGGGACATGGCCAAGTACCCTATCAAGCAATCACTTAAAAATATCTCTGAAATCATCTCCAAGGTAAGAGGCATAAAGGGAAATATGACATGGGGTTAGCAATACAAGTATACAAAATACGCTAAATTAATTTCAGAGCCTATTATTGTGTGGTACTTGTTACCTTAGTAAGTTGAAATAATGAAATCATACAAAATATTTTTTACATTTTCAGTTACCATGGTAAGTTCATGATGGAATAACAGTGTACAGTGTAGTGTTTTGAGGTTAACCCCGGGTTTTCACCGGTTGCGGTTGCGGTGCGGTTGCGGTGCGGTCCGGCGACGCAAGCAATTAGATTCCATTCATTCGAATGGTGCAGTTTACACCGCTTGCGGGTGCGTTGCGTGTCGACTGCGGAAGGCCTGCGGCGTGCCGCAAGCCTTCCGCAAGGATAGACCGATTTTCTATTTTTGCCGGACGCCGCAGCGGTAGGCCTCCGGCAAATGGCAAGCTA
Source organism: Festucalex cinctus (assembly GCF_051991245.1). NCBI lineage: Eukaryota > Metazoa > Chordata > Actinopteri > Syngnathiformes > Syngnathidae > Festucalex > Festucalex cinctus. The sequence goes on from NC_135417.1 coordinate 19,819,785, forward strand.
GCACAAAACACATCGAGCGGGACAGGAAGACCGAGGCAGTTTCAAAATAAATTTCCGGTTACCTTTCAGAATAAAACACTCGCCAGCTCCTATTTCGCAAGTTTTTCAGCAAAACGTGACGTGGGCGTCGCCGGGCCATGTGCTCATTCACGGTTTAGACACCAGCGAACATGGACGAGGAGAGGTTTATATTGGAGGTGGAAAACCACAAAATAATATATGACACGGCACATCCTTTTTATAAGGACTGTAATGTATTGTGAGTTTGATGTTCGCGATTGCTTGTTGTGCCCGTCTCGCTTGCCGTACTGAGCCGCAGCCGGACGGGGAAGACAGAAATAAAGAGTGGACCCGCACTGACCCGACTCTCGTTATTAATATACTTTACAAGGACAACCAAAAAAAGGATGCTGCATGGAATCTCATAGCAGAAGAAGAAGAAAAAGTTAAATCAAAAGAAGTCCACCTCTCTTTCTGCTTCTCTGTTGAGCACAGACATTCTGTATGTTTGTCGTTGTGAAATGCCACATGATCGCGCGCGCGCGGTCCCGCGAGACACGTTGGGAAGTGGGCGGCGACGGAGCTGCCGGACCGCAGCTGTGCGGAGCCGGTGTGGATTGACAAAAAAATTGACCCGTCCGGAGCACGCAGTCAAGACGCACTGCACCGCAACCGCACCGCAACCGCATCCAGTGAAAACCTGGGGTAAGTGTTCTAAAATAGACTGTGTAATTGTTTTTTTTTCTGTAATTCTTATTTTACAGCAACTCACCCAGATTGACAATGACTTGAAGAACCGAGCATCAGCTTATAACAACCTGAAAGGAAACCTACAGAACCTTGAAAGGAAAAATGCGTTAGTGAGCTTTCTAAGAAAGGATATTAATAATGTGGGGGATATTTACAGTTAAATTGCAACTGTGCTAACCAGCAGAGGACAGTATATGCTGCTGGTAGCAGCAGTGCTACAGTGGCTAGTTGCAGTAACAATGGAAATACTTTGGATCATTATACTTGGCTGAAAAGAAAATTCAGCAAAACCAAACAAATCTGATGGATTACACTGTATATTTCCAATCAAATATCCCACTCCTTGACACAATACTTTCAATGTGGTGTAATTTTCTGCTTGACTAAAGCTTATCCATAGGCCAAGCTTCAAGAATCAATGACTTTGTGTGGCCAAGTCAGTGTGGTCGTAAAAGTCAGCACAACTCTGAAATGCTTTGTCAACACTGACCTCCCTACTGGGCTACTATTCTCCGCCATTAGAGGGAGCCTGCTTACGAGGAGCCTTGCTGAGATTGTCAAGAAGGAAGACTTTGTTCTTGACTCTGAGTATCTTGTCACCTTGCTGGCTGTTGTTCCAAAGTGAGTATTGATGTTCAGTCAGGAAAAAGACCTATAGAATATGGTGTAAGATGACCTCCTTTGTTTACCTTTCAGAACATCTTATGCTGACTGGCAGAAAACATATGAAACACTTGCTGAGATGGTGGTGCCTCGATCCTCAAAGTAAGCAATAGCATTTGATTTTACAATGTATACACCTTTGGATGTAGTATATGATTTGATCATTCAAAGATACACATTTACTATTGTTTTCTAATAAAGCTTGTTAACACACAGTTTTCTTCCAGTCTTTTGTTTGAGGACAATGACAGTGGATTGTTCAGCGTGACTCTGTTTCGTAAAGCCATCGATGACTTCAAACACAAAGCCAGAGAGAACAAGTAAGGTGCTCAACTCAGTTGAGATAACTGAACAGTTGTGAGGTTAAGGGAAATGTAAATGTCAATGCATAATTTTATTAAAAGTGATTTTTTTTTTTTTTTTAAAGGTCTCATATTATGCCACTTTTCCTTATAATCAAATGTGTAAAAGACAAGTCCGTGATCTGCATTAGTCAAAATTGACTTTGTATCTAACATTTTTGCTGTCCCTAAATCAACAGAAAAACACTCCTGGCATAAAGTTTTAGCTTAAGAAAAAGTAGCATAACGTTACTACAGAGAATGTTGTATCATTAGTTTGCGATTTTTTTTTTATTATTTTTTTTTAGGCAGTGGTCATTTTGTCGTAACCGGCAACTCTCCTGCGAGCGTTATTTTGCCGTGAATGCCTCCGATTTATCATGACTGCTTGTAGACATTTACAAGCGGTTATGAATAACACAAATGTACACGTTTAGGCCACTGCACGGTCACAAAATGCAAGTCATCTCGTTAAGACCACTTAGTGGCCAGTTAGCATCATAATGTCACGTCAACTATGTGGCGAGTTGCCAGTCACGGCAAAATAAACACTATGGATTGTATCTTAGCCAATCAATACACGACCGCTTCAGTATTATCCAACCACCGTCTGCTTTATCATATCTGACCTGTTGTAACCAAACAACCCCCACACAATGAATGTAGGCACTAAAAATACACCGGTAATATGGTAGAAGTTATGATATGGCATATCTCTAATGGAAAGGATAGGAAGGAACAGGAAGGCTAAATCAAAATAAAATGTTAAACTTACATCTTTCACGTTTGCAGTCGAGTCACCCACCGTTAAGATCAAGCCATTCTTTATGTTTAAACGAGTTGCAAATCCAGCTCTGAATAGGCTTTCATTAACAAAACAGTACTTCGAGAAATGCTGTCGATACACGTCCTTCAAAAATAAAATTAATCCGCTGTCTTCTCAAAGACTCATACGGCGGAAGTAGAAAAAGGCTGGGATGCTCATTTCATCCTGATCGCTGTTTCCCAATAGTTCATCATTGAGCGTATGCGAGCAGGGGAAACAAAAAAAGGAGCAGCTTATAGTATTTCTGTGGGTGTAACAAACCTTTAACAGAGGCGATGCCACTAACCTGAGGGGGCAGTGTCGAGTGCACATCCGTGTCTGAATGACCTCAATCAGTTACGGAAGTTTAATCTGCCCGTTTGAAGCACATCCAGTGGTACCTCAATTTACGAATTTAATCCGTTCCAGACCCGTCGTCGTTTAATGAAAAAAATCGTAAAATGAACAGCAATTTACATGTAAAATGGCTAATCCGTTCCAAGCCCCCCAAAATGACCCCCTATGTACACCGAAATACTAATAATAAATGGTAATTAGTAGGAAACAGTTGTAAAAAAACTGGAAATTAATAACATAATGCATATAATAAACATTGGAAATAATAAATAAGATCTAAAACTACAATAAATAAAAAAATTATGCTCATTTACCTTTTTGGGTTGGGCGATAACTACGAAGGTTGAGTGCTGAGGGAAGGAGGGGCACTTCTTTCTGCTTTAATATAATTCCAATCGTAGAGGGGTTACGGCCATACTTTTTCCCTATGTCTATCACACGCTTGCCTTTTTCATATTTTTCGATGATCTCTTGCTTTTCTTTTATCGGCAACGGCACTCTTTTCTTCTTTTCACTATAACTTGCAATGTTTTTCTTGGGACACATGATGAATAAATCACAAAAAGTTAGATTTCAACAAAAAACACTCGCTAAAACAACTGCGAACGTCTGACCTCTATGAATCTCAGCTACGAAAAGGACCGTGTGGGTACATGATTCATTGTCTACCAGGCCGCTAGCCCACAACCGGATGTTTTGATTCTGCTGCGTCCGAGCGAATCTGAGCGCGTTTTTTTTTTTTTTTTTTTATTTTGGAATTCGTCCATTCATATTCTGCAATTTCTTTCGTATAATTGATGGAAAATAAAAAGTTTCTGATCATCATATACTGGAACCATCGTAAGGTAAAGCAATCATAAGTTGAGGTACCACTGTATTTTAGAAAGGAGGATTAGCGTATTTTCCACACTATAAGGCGCACCTCATTATAAGGCGCACCTTCAATGTATGACATATTCTCAAACTTTTTCCTTATATAAGGCGCACCTTAACGAATGACATATTTTAAAACTTTTCCATATATAAGGCGCACCGCATTATAAGGAACAACTTCAATGAATGACATATTTTCAAACTTTTTCCATATATATGGCGCTACAATAGAGGCTGGGGTTACGTTATGCATCCATTAGATGCTGCTGCGCTAAAGGGAATGTCAACAAAACAGTCAGATAGGTCAGTCAAACTTTATTAATAGATTACAAGCCAGCTTTCTGACAACTCCATTTACTCCCAAAATGAATAAACAGCTGTTTTATTATTTTCTCGGAGGTAAAGTATTAGTATTAGCTAGCGATCCAAAATGGCGGGATCTTCTGCGCATGTGCGTCACCGATCGTGCAGGGTCACCGATAGCGTCTTGACAGCGAGACCTGTTGCGGCTCAATATTGATCCATATATAAGGCACACTGGATTATAAGGTGCATGGTCAGCTTTTGAAAAAATTGAAGGCTTTTAGGTGCGCCTTAGAGTGCGGAAAATACGGTAAGCTAAAGAAGTCGAGGATGGATTTTTTCTTTTTTCTTTTTTTCTTCAAACCAGGTGGGATTGTAGACAGGCTGAGTATGTGTATTATTGATAGAAAACCCTACTAAAGTGCATTTTGATCCTATGGGACCTTTAAAGTACAGTACTTGATTGATTGTCATTCAGTTCATTACAAATCTGAATACAGTACATTCACACAACCCGAACATCCTGCCTATAGGTTCTCGGTGAGAGACTTTCAGTACAATGAAGAGGAGATGAAGGCCGATAAAGAAGAGATGACGCGGCTATCTACAGATAAAAAGAAGCAATTTGTAAGTGCGGAGAAAAAGATAGGATTATGACATTAGCTTCTTGGCAATGACAGTACCGGTAAAGTTTATGATAGCAGTTATTGTGTTGCAAAAATGTTTGCCCATGTCAGAAAAAACATTGTAAAAATGTGTATCAGAAGGACCTTTAAGTAACTACATCATAATGTGGGTATTGAAGGGAAGGTGGATATTTTGTGGCATTGGTCACTTGTTACTCCTCCACATAAAATCCAGCCTTTTTGTACTTGAATTGTACTTGTATGGTGCAGGGACCACTAGTTCGATGGCTGAAAGTGAACTTCAGTGAAGCCTTCATCGCTTGGATTCACATCAAAGCACTGAGGGTCTTTGTGGAGTCTGTTCTAAGGTACTATGTCAGCAAAACTGTACTACACTGTCTTGGTAGCATTTTCATCATATTCCGTTTATCAAACTCTTTCCAGAGAAGTGTTGTAGTGTCGTGTTGTGATTTAACTGTTGTCCCTTCAGATATGGGCTTCCAGTGAACTTCCAGGCCATGCTGCTTCAACCAAACAAGAAGATGACAAAGAAGCTGAGGGAGGTGCTCAATGATCTCTACAAACATCTGGACAGTAGTGCAGCAGCAATCATAGATGTAAGTGCTCTGGATTTGCACCTTGTAGTTTTTATTGCTCAACTCAGCACTATGACCATATATCAAGAAAAGCAAGTGTAAAGTTGAGATACTGACACAATTCTATGTTGCAAAGCTTCTTGCCAGTCTCTCAAACCTTCTTTATCCTTTCAACCCCTTTTTCTTGTCGCAGAGAAATTTTGTATGTTTAAAATTTTATTGCAACAAGAAAAGGGGTTTGAAAGTATCACAACCACGCTGTCAAAAGCAGATTTACATCACATGCCGTTCCTCTTAAAGGCACAGATCTACACACAGACACTGCAATATGTATAGTATTTTCTATACATTTTTTGCTTTCTTTTTGCTACATTTTTAAAATGTGTCTGATCCTTGTGTTGCACTATGTTTGTGTTTTGCACAAACATGCAGCGTTTGCATGCACATCACTGTAATTTTTTCCCCCTGCAGTCAGCAGTGGATATTCCAGGTTTGAATCTGAGCCAGCAAGAATATTATCCTTACGTCTATTACAAGATTGACTGCAACCTTCTGGACTTCAAAGTGTAAGACTTGCCCCACTCTGTCTTCAAGGTGATGATTAAGATTTTTTTTTTTTGTGTCATGGAAAATACCTTCTCACTCGATCCCGTCTTCTTGGTGTCAGTCCTTACTGTCACACTTGAATGTCAATGCTGCATGCTCATTCCATATGAGTGAAATACACCTAGACAAACTTCTATCACTTTTTGAAAGGACTTTTAAAGACTTGTTTACATTTGTTTTGAAGTCACACCTTGTGAAAAGTCATGGGGGGCAACCACATTGTTACATTTCTGTTCCACATGTGCTCGTGAGTATTGATAACTGCGGCTTCTGTATTGATGTACTGAGTTGGGTTGCGTGATTGTGAGTGTCAAAAACACGAGTGTTGTCTTGTATATAAAATTATCAAAAGAGTATATCTGAACATTGCTGATGAAATGTATTGATGACCACCCATTGCAGATTGTGTGAATTGACAAACACGGTACAATAAAAAAAATAAAATAAAAAAATAAAATCTATCTTTCATGACATTGTCTTCTCTATTGTTGTTATTCCATTTGAGAATTTCATTTTAACCAGAGAACTCTCGTAATCATACGAGTCTCACAAGACAACATAGTGGACAGGGAAAGATCATGTCAGAGGGTTGGGCATATTAAGAGAGCAAAAAAAACACACAAAAAACACACACAAATATCACCTGATATCACAAAATACTAAGCCACATGCTGGTATGCCTGGACTCCAGATTTAGCACCGTTAGGGCAGAGAACTTAGTATTGTTTTTACTTATATGCTATCATCTTGTCACAAGTTTAAATCTCATTTTTCATTTCATACGTTCCACTATACATGTGAATTCATATTGCACATATTTGTACGGCCACTTTCTTTTTTGCTCGACATAGTATGAAGAGATTACAATCAATACAATAAAGAAATCACATGATGTACCATCACAACAACCACAGGTTGATGAAGCGCCAGAATCCCTGCAGCCCATATAGGCCAAGCAATGTAGCGTGATCACCTACAGCCAATGATGGCCAAGCTGGCATATCATCACAACTTAGTTGAGTCGAGTATGTCTTGACCTCCGCCCAACCCTTGAGACTGACTCACCAAACCCCTGTGGTCCGATCGAACCTAGGTTAAGATGCATGGAGTTGGGCAATATAAGAACACGACACCCTCTGAATTCAAGGTGAAGAGAGCCATGTTTAATGAAAAGGCTAATCTCCTTGTTCATTTTATTCACCAGTAAACCCTGTGCTTATGTCTTGAATATGAAAAAAAAAAGTACTGTATTTGTTTTAGTTTTCAAAAAAAGAAGGGTTCGGTGAATGCGCAAAGGAAACTGGTGGAATTCAGTACAAAACCTACACAAGGTGAACTTGGTGAAGAACTACTGCACAAGTGTGTCGTGAGAGATTCAGGTGCTCTCTGGGAAAATAATCAAAGCTCACTTCAGTCAGCCCGAAAAGGATTTACTAAAATGTATTTTTGGACTGAATGGTGGACAAATGGTTAGCAAATCTGCCTGAGTTTTTTTTTTTTTTTTTTTTTTTTAATAAAGTAACCTGCCTTGTTTGGCTGCCATGTCATGCAGAATGGAGGATGTGTCCCTTTTATGCCAGAACACTTTTTCACTGCAATAGTGGAGTTTGATGTCCTGCCACAGTGGCTTGTTTGCATTTTGATGGATCGTTATTCAAAATTGCAGTTGGACAGAATTAAGTGGAAGATGAATGACAGAAAAGAGACGCAAAAATAAATACATAAATAAAGAATAAAATAACAGTATTACATCATGCTATAATGTCAAATTAGAGTTGAGTTTTATATGGAACAGTAGTGCTAAACACTGTGACGTCCACCTCAGGTTTGAGGTTTAAAAATTCCTGTGTGGAGTTTTCATTTTCCTTCTCGTGTGTGTTTTCTTCAGGCATAACCCACATTCCCAAAACATGATATGAGGTTCATTGAAGACTGAATTGAGGCATATGAATGGTTGCTTTTATGTGGCTGATTGGCTGGCGACCGCTGCCTTCAATTAGCTTTGACATTTTCCTAAAATGTAAAGTGCATTTCAAATTATTATTATTTTTGTTAATAGCTGGAATAGGCTACATCTCATCTGTCACTCTAGTGGGGATAAGCGGTATAGAAAATGGATTAAATATATCTTATATCTATCTTCCATTAGATATGGTATCACTAATCTGCATTATTCACCTGTTGCCATTTAGGATCATAGCTTTGAGATGTGCTCATAATCATTATTTCAGTGTATGATTTATACTTTTTGTGGCATTTTTGTTTGTGGGATTTTTTTTTTTTTTTTTTTTAATAAAACGTGTGCCTTGGTTCATTAAAGGTTGGGAAACAATATACGATCGCCCTTTGGATGTTGTACTGTTTTGATGGCTACGAACAAGAAAGCAAGGGGGACGAGTGTGAGAGCGAGGTCACGTGATGAGGCATGCACTGATCTTTCCAGGCTGTGATTTAAATGCACACACTGAGCCAGCCAAGTGGGGTGGGTGGCTTCAGCCGCTCATCGTCTTGTGACTGCATCAGAGGCTTGAGCGCGCAAATCGAGAGAAAGCTACTCAGCGCGTCCAGACTGCTGTTGGCGATCCACGAAGATGTGAGTGAGCGAGCATCAATGCCTCCTCCAGGTTAGCTCTCGCCCATCGGCCTGGCCTGCTCTCGTCACCGGGCCTCTTCCATCCCGCGCTGAGAGAATGAAAGGATGGCGGAGCGTGGAGGCGGGCTGCACGGAGGACTGACGGATGCTGCGAGCCAGCTCGATGAGCATCAGCACCACGCCGCCATGACTTCCACGGAGGACGCGCGGTCGGATGATCTATCTTTGGAGGAGATCCTCGGGCTTTACAGCCAGCCCATCAACGAAGAGCAGGCTTGGGCCGTGTGTTACCAGTGCTGTGTGACGCTGATGAAGGAACCGCGGAGAAGGAGATGCTCGGATGCCGGGGCCGAGATGACTGCAGCCACGGCAAGGATATCAGGACCGGGAGATGTGCGGATTGCAAAAGACGGATCTGTAAGATTGCACAAACAAAGATGTGAAGGTAAACGTTTTATCTTAACTGAGTGGGCGTGCAGCTCGGCTCATTATTTGCACTGTGCATAGTTAATTCGCAATGTCCTAATCGTAATTGATAGCTACTCCGAATCCACAGCTGTGAGTTAAAAGCACGCATTTAATTTGCCAGCGTTAATTCAGCCACACAATTAACATAGTGTCCAGCAGCATGACCTGTCACAAACAAAGGAGAACCCCCACCCACTCTCCTGTTTTTTTTATGACTATTCCAAGTGTTCATTGAATTTCCACATTTTATTGTCTTTTTTTCCCCCCACAGTTTCCTTTGCACTATATCACGTGTTAAGGATCATGAGGATTTCTCATTCTCTCAGCCAGTTCTGCCGCTTCACATCAGATCACAATGCTCAATAGGCTTTAAGTGGGGAAAGCATGTGATTAGGCTGGATGTCTGGCCACTTTCCAGACTCAGGGAAAGGTGTACTCATGTCGCACACCTCTCTCAGGGTGAGATTCGGATAATGAGCAGTCACAGCGAAGCCCGCTGCTGCTCAGTCTACAATTAATTAGCTGGTTTTAAACAAAGCTTTAAGCAGTTGTAATGTGACTTCTGCTCTAGTGTCAAGAAGAAATTTAGAAAAGATTTTCTAGAACTACATACAGATTTTTTGTTTTGTTTTACTGGTGTGATTAGGACAGTGGTTCCCCACCTTTAAACCAAGGCACGTTTTACTTCGGTAAACATCTCATGGAATATCACCACCAAACTAAAATGTCACAAAGTGCAGACACTAGGTAAATAAGCACTTATCCACCTACTACGTGCTCAAAGCACTTCACATCGACTCTTCAGTCACCTACTGATGACGCAGCATCAGGAGCAACTGGGGTTTCAATATCTTGCTCAAGGACACTTCGGCATGGTCACAACTTGTGCCGGGGATCAAACCCACAGCCTCTGGGTTGGGAGACAATCACACTACCACTGAGCCGTGTCGCCTCACTACCACTATTACTACCCCTAGCAAAAAGTATGGAATCAACAGTTTTGGACGAGCACTCAGACATTTTATTCTTTAGATCAAACTCAGATAAAAAGCATGAAACACTTGTAAGGTCATTCCAAAGTGCAACATCTTGGCTTTCAGAAACACTAAAATAAATGAAGAAAAAACATTCTGCTGGTCAGTAAATGTTACTTTTATAGAGCAAGTGCAGGGAAATAAATATGGAATCACTCCATTTTGAGCAGAAAATAGGGACACACCCAGTCAATTTCCTTTCCTTAATTGGGCACCTGCCTCAAATGACATCTGCTTGTTAGTCAGCAGTTAAAAACAGTGCATTTATCACACCTTGGAGGGCTGCTGGACCAAGTGGATTGACAAGAATCATGGATCCAACAAGGGAGATGTCTCTTGAGACCAAAGACAGGATTATCAAACATCTTGAAGAAGGTAACTCTACACGTATGGTTGCCAAAGATGTGGGCTGTTCACAGTCAGCTGTATTAAAGATCTGGACCAAGTACAAACAGCATGGGAAGGTTGTTAAATTCAAGCGTACTGGTAGACAAAGGAAGACATCTAAGCGTCAAGACAAACAACTAAAGCCATATGTCTTGAAAACAGAAAATGCACAACAAGACAAATTAAGAAGTAATGGAGGAAGCTGGAGTCAATGTATGTGACAGAACTCTGCAAAATTGCTGAAAGGAAATGGGATTTACATACAGGAAAGCTAAAAGGAAGCCATAATTGACGCTTAAACAAAATAGAACAAGACTAGACGAGGCAATCATGGACTGTGGATGACTGGATGAAAGTTATCTTCAGTGATGAGTCACGAATCTGCATTGGACAAGGTGATGACTCTGGAACTTTTGTTTGGTGCCGTTCCAGTGAGATTTACAAAGAGGACTGCCTAAAGAAAACTTCAAAATTCCCACAGTCCTTGATGATATGGGGCTGCATGTCAGGCAAAGGCACTGGGGAGATGGCTGTGGTTAAATCTTTAATAAATGCACAAGTTTACATTGACATTTTGGACAGCTTTCTTATCCCTTCAATTGAAAAAAATGTTTGGGCATGATGAAATCATTTTCCAAGATGCCACAGAGCAAAAACTGTGAAAGCATTCCTCAGAGAAAGATGCATCCCGTCAATGTCATGGCCTGCAGCCCAGATCTCAACCCAGTTGAAAACCTGTGGTGGAAATTGAAAAAAATGGTCCACAGCATGGCTCCGACCCGCAAAGGTGATCTGGCAACTGCAATCAAAGAAGTTTGCACCAGATTGATGAAGAATACTTTGTCACTCAGTTCATGCCTCAGAGACTGCAAGCTGTCATAAAAGCCAGAGGTGGTGCAACTAAATACTGTACTAGTGATGTGTTTTGATTGTTTTTTCTTTGTCTATTTGTCATGATTCCAATTTTTTTCCTCAGAATGAAGTGATCCCATATTTATTTCTCTGCACTTGCTCTATGAAAGTAACATTTACTGACCAGCACAATGTTTTTTCTTCATTTCTTTTAGTGTTTCTGAAAGCCAAGATGTTGCACTTTGGAATGACCTTATGACTGTTTCATGTTTTTATCTGAGTTTGATCTACACAATAAAATGTCTGAGTGTGTGCTCGTCCCAGACTGCTGATTCCATACTTTTTGATAGGGTTGTATTAGTACTACTAAACACACGCTCATCACATGATGGGCCTAAAAAAAAATGCACATTGACTTCCACTCCAATACACCATCTCTCTCTTAAAAAAAAAAAAAAAGAGAGAAAAGAAAATATAATTTTAAATATATTTAGATATCTTTGGCTCTTCTTCCATAAGCCCTCAGCTAAACTTTGTGAATATTTGTTAAAAAACAAATCAATAAAATTCAGTTCAAACCAAAGACAGCATAATTATTAAATATCACAAGATGATGTAAGTGCTCCTGTGGTGCTGATGCTGATGAAGCCAGTTACAGAAAGATCATTTGTTGTCATCTATCAGCAAGCTAATTGTACGTGTAACAGCTTTGCTAATGCTCCCAGGAAAATTATTCGGGTTGCTCTTCATTTTCAAGAGACCACATTCATGCATTACATCTTCTGAGAACAAGAGTTAGTGTCATCACGAAACCACATCCCACTCGAACCTCTCAAAGAGTTGGAGGCGAATTTAATGGTAAAAAAAAAAAAAAAAAAAAAAAGTACAGCAAAATATACGTACAATTGAGTTGCAAAAATAAAATCAATTTTATTGTGACTTTTAAAGGTATACATATCACATGTTTTTCTTCAAGTAAATTGAGTTTAATTAAATTCTTCAAAAGAAATTTGGAAAAAGCAACAATGACTAGCTCAGGAAGCAACTTTTTTTAAACTGACAATTTCTTTGATTACTTTTCCATTGCTGTGTCATTATTAGAGGAGTCCTGTAGCTTTAAAACGTGATTACATGGCCAAAAAAGCTACTATTTTCTACACTTTACTATAAATATACACAGAGCATCTAAAAATAAAAGTAATACAACAAAAGTACACTTATTCTGTACACACAGTATTTTTGTCTCCACTGGTAATGATTACCTGTATTACTTTTTGTTTTTCACAAGGCTGCACAAAGGGCAACATTTTCACCAGTTAGAAACAATCACAATATATTAGTAAAAAAATACTGTATATATTTTTTTTAAAGTAATATTGAGTGTTCCTTGTAAGATATTCCATTAACTGCTGCTTAACAAGTTGTGAAACGCTTTTTTTTTGTTTGCATCCTACAGGCAAACACAACCCAAGCACGCAAATAGAGGTGAGTAATACACTTGTGTTTTTATTATTGCAAATGAGCATTACTTGCTATTGTCTCAATTTTTCTTTATTTTCTGGTCATTTTAAGCAAAATAGTTACAGACAGGTGTTACCCCTTTAAAATGCTCAAACATGATCAAAATGCAAGCTAAAACATGACACAAAAATGGATTTGCGTTTCAAACTACTCCTTCGTAGATATAGAGCCCAAAGCAAAATGAATGCATTTGCGCAGCAGAGCACTTTTTTAAGGGTTTGCACTTATAGCTTAAAGGGGACAAATTATAGAAAATTTACTTTAAATTGTTTGTATACAAAAAAAGGTATTATATAGGGGTGTGCCAAGAAAATCGATTCTCATAAGAATCGCGATTCTCTTAGTACAATTCAGAATCGATGTTAAATGTTGATTTTTTTTTGATTTTTTTTTTATGTATTTTTTTTTTTTATACTGTCATGACCTTGTTTGTGTACTGGGAAAACTTTTCATGTTAACCTGATTTGGCCACTTAGGGGCAGTGTGGTTCCGTGCATTCTGATTCACAGTTAAGTTGTAGCCACATTAGAGAGTGGAAGGAAAAAGTCACGATCAAGTTATGCCAATAAAAGTTGTTTCGCAGCGTAGGAAGAGCATATGCCGGTGAGTAATGTTAAGATGCTTCACTGTATACATTCCTGAAGCATTTTGTATGAATAGCCGTTCTTTTGAGGGATAAAAGTGTCACGAGTAGCGCACTAATTAGCATTAATGAGTTAGACTGGGGTAGATCATGACAATTATTTGCTCATCTATAAAATGAAGAAGAAATCATTGTCAATCAACTCATTTTGAATCGAAAATCGATTCTGAATGGAATCGCAGACCCAAAAATCGTAATCGAATCAAATCGTGAAACAGTCAAAGATCCCCACCCCTAGTGCCTACCCATAACCTTACTCTCGCAAGATCAATTCTCGCGGTATTAGTGATTTCACAAACTCGGGAGAATACATCTTGTACCGCTCCCGTTTATAACTGCCTTTGTTCGGACCAATCACAGAGCGACATTGTGTTTGGGGGGCGGGATATGCAACTGTGACGTAACCAGGAAGCCAGCGCCGACGCCGGAGCTACCAAACAAACCTAACATGGACGAATGGACGCTGTAATTAATTCTGTTCTCGCAGAATGACTCACCGTTTCCTTGTTGAATGTTGAACAGGGGCGCTTCGTGCATTTCTAGCTGGTAAGATGTTCGTGCTTTCCCCCCTTCGGCAAGAGCGAAGACAAAATTTTCACTCATGGCCGTGATTGGTTAAAACAAATGTGTAGAATGACGCATCGTCCAATCAGCTCGAATTATTGTACAGAATGTCTCGCCTTTCCCGACAAAATTACTGTGGAGAGGTACCAAATGGATGTTGCGTAGCATATCCATCTGGCTATTGCCAGGTTAGCCTACCCACCCATCAAGTGTGAAATTAAAGAACCCAGTTTATCTTTTATTATCTGCCTGTTTCTGAAAATGTGTCACTTGACTTGCGACAAAGCTGTTTTTTGGGGCTAATTAACACCAAGTTTCTCACCCAATGACATGCCAGCAATGCTGGCCAAAGCGATCTCAACAGCACTACAATGTGAAAGCCAAAGTATAAGCAGAGCTGAGCTTAGTGCCATCTAGTAGTGAACTAATAATTTATTCAATTTAAGAACCCACAGGTGGTCGTCGCTGAGTCCCGTGATTCGTGCTCCCGTCGCTTGTCACCTTATGCTTTGCTCTCGCAAGGTTTTACTAGCTATTTTTTTATTTTAAATACTAGCTTCTCCCACTAGCTGCTCTTGTTAACCACTCCAGCCTATGGCTGCGACCAACTCCCGCTGGACGCTCTTGTTAGCTGCTCCGGCTAAATCCAGCTCGCTCGGTCTTTAGGCGTCGCTCGCTGGACTTCACACTGGCTGCGCTGAGATGCTCGTTCGCTCAAATAGAAAAAATAGTTGAGAAGAACTGGGTTAAAGTCTGTTGTGGTTTTTGGCAAAGTAAGCAGAGCTGTGAGTTTTGATTGGACTTACAGATTATTGGTGGATAACCGCGTTATCGTATGATCAATGGTGCTTGATAAAGACGAGCAGGGAGCAGATTGCTATTGGCAACAGATGCAAAATTAATGGCCTCTACTCTTAAAATGAGGTTTTGTGCTTCATGTAGTAGCTTTGTCAGTTTTCATCAGTTAACATATAGGATGGGATTGGTGTGTTAGTGTTTAAGGACAACAAACATATTAAGACAGTATAACAGAAAATAAACCAATTTCTTTAATAATTTTTGGAAAACCAAGCCATGTTTTGTTTAACTTGTACAGTACGTGTCATATGTGTAACATTGCATCTAAAACTTGGGCCATCACACCCAAAAAGAAATGCTTGGTGGAGGCCAGCTCCATTTGTCCTGTGAGCTGAAATGATCCAGAGGTACGGAACTGCAAACTTTGAAAAGAGTTTGTGTCACAAGTGATATGGAATGGCATGACCCCTTCTTGTGACTGACTCAAAGTCAGCACTTAGATTATTTAAAAATTCCAAAATTGCATTGCTCAATAGATAAGTTTTCATGATGGTTTTTGTTTTTTTGCTGTTTCACATGAGTGTCTCTCATGCCGCCTCTCATATTGCCTGCGATACGGTGGCACTGTTTTGCATTCTGGTTTGCAGCTGACTTTCAGATGCAGTATTTAAATTCTTGTTGTTATGATTTTATATTTCAGTTACATACAGAACAACTCCAAAAACAACACATTGTTTGCACAATGCACACATTGTGGGCCTCAAAGAATGTGAATCTTTGATATAGTGAATGTCAGATGGTGTTCTGTAGTTTGTCTTGGAGGCAATTCCACAAATTTGTACTGTATTTTTGTTCACTTGCCACTTTGTTTGTACGGAGAATGTCTTCATGACCTCATGCCTCTTATTTTCTGACTTGAAATCTCAGCTTTGGAATTAAGATGAGTTTCATGTAACTTTCAATGATCACAACTGCCCTTCATATCTCCTTTAATGGTTTCTGTGTAAAGAAAAATGTGTACTTATATCTTTACTGAACAAAGTCCGAAACAACTCAGAATTTGGAGACTACAGACATTTCGTTATCTGACCATCTTACAGACAAAACAAGTTACGGTTAAGGGAGTTATCAGTCAAAGAAAAAACAAAGTTGACATGCTATCATATGACAGTCAGAAAAAAGAATCTCCTTTATTTCCGCCTGGGGAAATGACTCCTCTTTCTGTCTGATGAAAAATTTTCAAGAAATAGATTAGACAAGCAAGTTAATAAAATGTATCTCAGCACCAATCTTACAACTTATTGATAACCATTCACACTTATGGGCATTTAGTAGTGTTCAAATAACATTAACATGTCATGTGTGACGAAACCTGCGTAAAAGCAGCAAATAAACACGTGTGGAGTTAACTGAGGGCACATCCAATGTAATGTCATGCCCAATGACATTTCGACTGCCAAATTTAAGTGACTTTTAAGACTTTGACTTTGAGGATGTGACTTTGGAGGTTCCGCTGTTTAAATCACAACTTGAGCATAAAATGTACTTTCACTGTCTTTTCATAAAATTACACTGCTGCTATGATCTAATTTGACATCATTTAGTTAAATTTTACTTTGTTGACTGCATGAATTCCAATTAGATTTCTATCAACAAACTTGCTTTTGTATGTTTTTAAAAACTTTTAAAAACAAAAAATCTATATAACTAAGTGGATTCACAGTTTATAACTGATGTCTTGCACTAATTGAATATTCCATATAGTTATTGCAAATTTCAATCACTTAGTTTGGTTTGAAGTTTGTACAGTACACCTTCTTGGACCATTCAGATTTGTCATCACATTCTGTGGTGACTTGCATTGACAGTGCATTTTTAACATGTCAAAATGCTTGATTCTTATGAAAGTAATATGCACCATGTCAAACTGCTTACAAGTGATTGTTAAATACAGCATTTGTATGTTTCATCAAAATTTGTTTTAATTTGCCACAATAACTTATGCTGAAATGAACGGTTGAGATGAGGCTGTGGAGCCTTTGCAGGACAGAAGCAGTTAAGCAAAAATAATTGATTAGTCATTTCAGTTTATTTCCTCTTAGTGGTAGAAATGCTGAAATGTAAGTCAATCTGATGTTACTATTACTTGTGATCTCCTTTGGTTGCACATCTTCATCTTTTACCCAGTTTTCCCTTTTTTTCATCTTCTCTTCACCCAATCATTCTGCTTGGCTGCTTGGAAGCCTGAGAAGCACTCAGAGAGATTTTTAAATGGAGTGTGGCATGCTTGGTTGTGTTGCCCTCATGCTCAGAAGCCTTAAAATTACAGTCACAGCTTGTAGTTATTTAAAAACCCAAACTAGTCAGTACTGACGGCCTTCCAACGTGATCATTTGTGTCCATGTGTAAAAAATACTAGATACATTAACATGAATGACATACCTATGTAGCAGACATATTGGGGAGGTCATTGTTCCCGTGAAATGCAATACGTGGACAATTGTAATTAAGTCACAACTTTCTCATTTCTCAACCATTTTTCATGAGGTTTGCTCTTTTTGTCAACGCCAGAGCACGTTGTAGTTCAGTACTTACAGTTATTTATGTGGGCTCAAGTGTTGACAACCAAAACTTTTAGCAAGGTAAGAACTTAAACTCTTTGCACAAAAATATGTGACTGAATATGAGAACTCCCAGTGGGTCAAATTACAGCACAGATAATCGTTTATTTTTTTTTTAAGCATTGATACCGGCAAATTGGGGTGCACATATCGGAGTACAAAGGAAAATCAGCTTTTGGAGGCAATTGTGATCCGAGTATGTATTATGCTCAAGAAATAAGTGTCCTCCTGGCTTTTTTGTGAGGGCATTACAGAAACAATATACTACTGTAAAAGCAGCAAACAAACAATCACTCAAAAGATAAATGATATAGCAGAGGAGCGAATGATAAACCGTAACATAGGGAATGAGCACTGAATATGGTATGTAACTTCAATTACTCCTTGCTTGGGCTCATTCAGTTGCACTTTTGCGCCCACCCTTTTTGATCACTTGTTTACACCAGTTCTGCCTCTTTTTTTTAGTGTTCAGGCAAGCAGATTAATTCCCTGTGTGATTTCTCACTTCAGCCTTTTGTCTGGGCCTTGGGATTGCTGGCTTTATCAAGCATGACCCTTTAGTTCCAGATTTATGTTTTGCCAGTACAAATAGTCAGTTCAAATGAAGAACAGCAAAACAAAATGATCTCATTAAAACAAATTGATAAAATTGGCAATTAAAAATACTTTGTGAAATACTTTTTGAATGAGATTTGAATAGCTTTATGCATCGAATATCATGACTTGACATCAGAAGTGTCTCTATTGCTGAGAATGTATTTAAGAAGAGTTCAGGGAGTAAATCACAACAGTGCAATGAGGAAGAATGATTCACAAAACGTTTTTATTATAGTACAATGATGCAAATGTCGATATACACCCCCCCCCCCCCACACACACATATATATATATATACATATACATATTAGGGGTGTGAATTGCCTAGTACCTGACGATTCGATTCGTATCACGATTCACAGGTCACGATTCGATTCGATTAATCCCGATACGAATTTATAAGTCGATTGTTGCGATTTTTTTTCATTCAAATTTAGAAAATACTAATCAGTAAGCTTGTAGAGTGTAAGATTTATATGAAAATGTATTATTTATTTATCTGAAATTTCAGTCTTATAGAGGTTGTAATCTGTTTCATGTTTAAACAGCATTAAAATAAAATATTAAGGCTTAATGTTCCGTTCATATAACATTCTTCCATGCTCAAGGTGTGAATCCTAACCCGAAGTCAGACGTTTTGTTGAATATTTTTCCATTAAAAATGGAAGTTTAAAAATCGATTCGCACACAAAAAAAAAAAAAAAGGCAATGATGATAAGACGTTGAATCGGTAAGACTACCGAATGAACAATTCTGAGCTATTTAAAAAATAATAATAATAAAAAAAAAAAAAAATTAAAATTCGATTCAGCCGCCTATTGAATCGATTCGAGAATTGCGCGATGTAGTATCGCGATATATTTCCGAATCGATTTTTTTAACACCCCTAATATATATATGTATATATGTCGATATATATGTATATATATATATATGTCTATATAGTCACATAGAAGAAGACTCAGCACCAATGAGTGGCATGGGCCTCTTTGGACGGCATGTGTATAATGTGAAGCAGTAGACACTGACAGATTTTTTTTGGATTCTTAAAAAAAAAAAAGGTTTTTTTTTTGTTTTTTTGTTTTTTTAAATAAGACTTTGATGAAAATATGCACACTATTGTAACACCGTACAACTTTGTGACCATAGTAAAATATAGAGTTTTAGTGACTAAATACAAACTTATGCAGTGAGAAAATAGTCCATTTTGGACAAAATGGATTGCTGACATTGTGGTATGGAATCCATCCCAGTGACACGCTCAGAAAGGAATTTAATCTGAATAAAGTCTTTATTGGATAACGAAATACTGTTAGGATTGTAAGTGTACAGTGTTGTATGCGCACCTGCAGGTGATTGAGTCTCTGGGTATCATGATCTACAAGGCTCTGGACTATGGGCTGAAAGAGAATGAAGAGCGGGAGCTCAGTCCTCCACTCGAGCAGCTCATTGACATGATGACCAACATAGCGGAGGCCGAAAGGGACGTCTGCCCTGACGAAGGCTACGAGGCAACTGAGGAAGAAGACGAGGCAGATGATGAACCCGACAACATATCTGGTGTTCATGGCTACAGAGGTATCCTCAAGGTAGTGTACGTACATTGGGCTGCCATACATATTATATTTGGAGTGTGAAAACCTATTTGAAAATACCGCTTTATTTTTTTACTGCCTTTCTTGTAGCTGTGTACGGATCATCTACCCAGTCAGTCGGACGCCGCTAGTCACTACCAGGCAGTATGCCGGGCTTTGTACACCGAGACCAGGGAATTACGTACTTTCTTGGACAAGATCAAGAGTGCCAAAGAGGTGAGTCGTCATTTTTATTATCCTCATCATGGTCATGGGCATGGAGAAATCCCGCCCTTTCACATCAATCTTTACAGAGGGATGATGCCTGACCTTTACTTTTGCTATGAAAGACTTAGTGAGGCAGAGGATTTAGTGTTGTAGGCTTTCAGTACATGCCTCATGGGTACTTGGGACAACAGCAGCATTATAAGCCACCAATGCACGTGGTGAAAGCATCATAACTCGGGGCTCTCTTTCATAGACGCAGCTTGTTGAATGAATGTCAAAAATTCTTATGTTTGTGTGAAATTGTTGATTAATCACATGTTGAAGAAACTGATGCAAAATGGAGTACACATCACATCGTCCTACTGTACATCCATGACAACCTCCTCGATAGCACGTGTGCCATCAATTCATCCATTTTCTGTCTGTTTTCAAGTTCAACGACGGTCAAACCAAAGGTCTACAAATGTCAAACTACAATTTTGTTAATATACAGTAATATACAAGATCTATTCTGTTTCGGTAAAATGCCATGACACAGAAGAAAGCCTTAAACAGTAGCATGAAATCGGCATGCAAATTACAAAGGCTCATAGAAATGTGGACAGCATTTCAGAGCGTCAGCTGATACTTGAGGGCATCTGTGGTAATGCCTGTGGATAAATAAACATGCACATGCTTTATGAGTCATGCTATGACATAACACCACATACACTTAGTCATACCTCTTTAGCTAATTCACGAATGACTGTTAGACTTGATTTTGGAACAAACCCGTTCCTTTCACGGCATCCAGTAAAGTAAAACAAGACCCTTTTCTCTTTGATTTTTAAATTAGTTTCAATAAAACAATGCTATCCAGTGTATATTATTTTACTCAAAATAATTTTATTATTTAATATATACCTTGGACAATACCTTTAATTTTATCAAATTAAAGGTATTGTCCAAGGTATTTTTAGAGGTACAGAGATTTCCTACATTGTTGTGTGTCAAAATAATTGTGCATTCTTAATCTTGTAATTTTCTTCCAGTGATATAAATTATCCATTCATTAATAAATTTCGGTGCAAGTGTAATTCTCTCTTTTACATATTGTTCACTAACGGAAAATGTCAACATTGGAGGGTGTGAAGTGTTTCGGTTACAAATGTCAGGGTTACCTGTTTGACATCTATTAACCACAACACAAAAAGGAGAGAAGACAGTTCAGGGCTCGCAAGGAGAGAGGAGAGGAACTGACTGATACAATTCACTCCTGCACTCTCTGAAGATTCCTTTCCTCAATCTCACTAATTATTTGTTTTTTCACGCCCCTAGTTACATGGGTGGTCCAAACCTAAAAATGCAAATGCAAGGCATAGTTGGAACACGATGTACTTGTTTGTCTTTGTGTTGCGCATGTGAGTGGAAGATTGCTGAGTACATGTGTGGTCAAGTTTGCAATCATTTCTTAACATAAAACAGGCGACCTCAGCAGACTGGCGCAAACCATTCTGCTGCGTTAGATGTTGTGGTTCTTCAGCTTTTTTAATCATCTCCAAATAGCCAGGCTATGTGAATGTGAGTGGGAACAGAGCAAATCATTCTTCATTACAAGCAGAAGCAGTTCTTCATTGCAGCAAATATATGATAAGATAACATATATGGCCAGGCTATGTGAATGTGAGTGCAAAGCAAAGCATTCTTCATTGCAAGCAGAAGCAGTTCTTCATCGCAGCAAATGTGTGATAACTTATTATTTACAATTATTCCTACAAATGTCAAAATACTTACAGTGTGGATATGAAAGAGTTTAAAAACAAACGACTAGCAATAAAAAGCTGTGTAACACACCGTGATGCCAAGAGTCTGAAAAGTATGAGGTAGCAATGCAGTGTGGTGCTGTTAAGATGTGCTCGCCACCTGACAGGCTAAAATGGGCCACAATGGAGACAAAGTAACATGATGTCCTACATAGATGACAGTATCTGACATGCTGACATTCAGATAAAACTGCAGACTCACACTGACTTTGCAAATTAGTGTTCTAACAGGCACCATCGCAAACAGCTTTGGTGCCATGAGATGTAGTTGCTCCCTAATATTTAATGAATGTATATAATTTTTCATACATAAGAAAATGTTAATTCTTCATAATTTGGCATTTTGCCAACTACATTGAAATTATTGCTGTGGACCATTTATTCAATGTCAGGTCATTTCAGATTGTATAAACTGCATATCTGTTTGGAATTACATTGCATTTACTTTAAAATTTTTAAAATATGAACAGTGGGCAACAATAATCTGGTTGAATACAGAATTATTTCCTCAATGCATTTATTTTAATTTTCCCTTCACTCACTGTCAGGCCTTTGCTATGAACGCACAACATAATCTTCTTCTACTGTTCATTCACCTATTACCATCACGTGAAGGCTTTGCCTTTTGGGCAGCAGTGGTTTGGAATAAATGTTTCCTGTTGGTAGGTCTGAACTGTGTGAGTGCGTGTGTACTTGTGCGACTCCACCTCAGGGCTCCGTCCTGCTATGTGCTTCTAAAACTGCTCTTTCACTGTGCATAATGCATGTGAATGAATGGAGGGAATTTGGCCAGTTACATAACCTTTGAAAAGAAAAGGGAGGACAGAGAGGATTCTTATTAATGATGGGAGGAAAAAATAGAAAAAGAAAACAGAATGAACATCGCTAAAGGATGGACTAAGCTATAATAGAATTTTTCTGTACTTTTATGTAATTTAGCTGCAAACACATTGTTTGTTCCAATTGCCTTATTTATCACATACTGTATAAATTAAAACGCATTAGTAAAAGCTGGTAATAATACAATATGAAGATTATTATTATTATTATTATTATTATTATTATTATTATTATTATTATTATTATTATTATTATTATTATGTTATTGTTTTAAAAGGACAGTGTGTAGAATTTTTCGATTTTTGAATGTTCATTCATTTAAAAAAACAGCCATGTTGAAACACAAAATATACTCCCATATCAACATAAAATGTGTATTTGCAAAGTAATACCATTTATTGGTTTTAAAAAATGAGGCCAAGATAAATCATTAAAAAAAAAAATAATAATCCACCATTCTATATGGCCGTAAACTGATACAACTCAACTGAAAGCTCTTCTGGACAGGAGTAGTAAAAATAAAATCAGTTAAACAGGTGTGTGATGAATGATTACCATTTAAAATGAGTTTGCTTATGATTGGTTAATTCTTTACGCAGACACATCCCAGTTATAAGATGTGAAAACTTGTGCAACCACCTTCTCTCTGTTGTTCATTTTTGCTTCTCCGCACTAAAAGATTTATTTTGTTTCCAAGTAAGTTGCACAGGTTAGGTCACATTAATGCTGAAAATCTTTTCGAAATGATTTTTCTAGGACCGTCATCACAAAAAGTTGGGATTTGAATTGGGATGTGTAGACAATTGGTTTAAAATGCATCTTTTATATCAACTGCTTTTCATAGCGACCTTCTGTAACCCCTTTACTGTTGTTTAAGTGATTACTAGTGTTGTTCCGATACCGATACTGGTATCGGCAGAGGTGCCGATACTGCATAAAAACAGTGGTATCGGTATCGGTGACTACTCACAAGTAACATGCCGATACCACGGACCCGTCGCCATGGGCGGGCCTTGGGGGTCCGTGCCCGCCCTGTCAGTCAGCCGTGCCCGCCCTAGCAAGATGACTCACCAACTATTCGTCCTATCAGTCACGTAAACTTGCGCCTTCTGGTTCAAGTAAAGCATGGCGTGCCAGCCAACCACATACCTCCTTTCAAGTTTGGCTGTGATTGACAACTAAGCAAGCCAATGACAATCAGGATCAGGAGGGATGGGGTGGGGTGGGGGGAGACGCGCGCTCTGCAGACGTGCCTTAGCCAAATCTACTTCCGGGTAGATAGTGCGCATTTGCCGGCTGGCGCTGGTACAAAGACTGAGCAGTGAGCACTTTGTGCCGCTTTAATGGAAGCCACCAAATGCCAAACCTCGATCCAGGATGACACAGTTGACATCAATGGGAATCCTGAGTCCACTGGTTACGTTTACAAGTGAGTGTCAAACTTTTATTTTAATTAGTCAAGCCACACAGCACGGATGAATTGTAGCAATACACAGTAACAGACCCAAGCAGTCACACATACACAACAACAACTATGGAGCATAAAATTATTTATCACTAAAGCAGTTGCAGTACAATGTGAGTTGAATTCTCTTTTTTATTGCCAAGTTTGTTCATGTTGATGACTGTCACTAAGTTCTAATAAAAAAAACAGCACTTTACACATCCTTTTGGATTGATATTCTGCTTAGTTTTTCACTGAATCCGTATGTTGTTTCTGTATATCATCGACATAACTCAACCTTATTTCTAAATCACTTTAAAACATCAATTGCTGCATACAAAGTGCTGTGCATGGAATAGAAATTAGTCTTTTAGTAGACACAAGTGAAATAAAATAACACAAAATAAAATTAATTCGAGTAAATATAAGTAGATAAGTATACACGCAAATAAAATACAAAAAAAAAAAATCTGTACAAGTATAGAAATAAAATAACACAAAATACAGAAGGCACCATAAAAAAAGTAAAATGATGTGAAGTCTCATGCTGAGTCAAAGATCAAAGAATAGAGATGTCTGGCAAAAATGAAAGGAAATTTTATCCATATCGTACAGCCCTAATCCAACACGCAAATGAAGGCAACTGCTAGCCAATTCCAGATAGAAGGGGCTGGGTCACAGAGTCATTCATTCGGACATAGTTGTTTACAGAAGTGAAGAGTGGATTTGTTTCAAATGAACTTTTGAGTTGAATAAATGCAAAATGAACTACATATTTTTTTTTCAGTTTGTCTTTTAGATTTCAGAACGAACTGCCGCTTTTAAGTGACAGAAAATATTTCTGAACACTTTTGCAGTTGTCACAATGCCGCTGTTCAACCTGATGAACATTAGATTTAGGTTGATAAAGTGTGCCCCCCAAAAAAAGGTAATGCCCCCACTACAATTTCTTTCTGGTGACGGGTCTGCGATACCATTAATTCCAATGCTAATATAGGATTTTGGATGCAGCATCTTGTGTCTTGCTCGTGCACAACATTCACTGATATGCGACATGTTCACTGCATGCCGATCTAAGATATCCTATTGGCCCTTGAATGCTCTGAACCAATGGCAGGACACCTTTTTCATGTTGAGGAAAAAAAACCTCAAGTATCGGTATGGTATCGGTATCGGCCGATACTGCAAAGCTGGGTATTGGCATCGGTATCGGGAGCCAAAAAACGGTATCGGAACAACACTAGTGATTACACATGGATTCTGACATCACTGCGGACATGACATTTGAAAGTGCATCACTTATTAGGTAATACATGTGTACATCTGTGCCTGTGTGTATAAGAGAGATCAGCTGTGAGTTTCCCTCCCCCACAGTGCATTGCTTCATCTGAATGGCAGGGTAGCAACAGCATACAGGGGAGCCGTCTTTATCCATTAACCGGCCCTGAATAACAAACAGTGTCTGTTGTCTATGAAATG
Organism: Festucalex cinctus; assembly: GCF_051991245.1. Classification (NCBI taxonomy): domain Eukaryota; kingdom Metazoa; phylum Chordata; class Actinopteri; order Syngnathiformes; family Syngnathidae; genus Festucalex; species Festucalex cinctus. The sequence goes on from NC_135417.1 coordinate 19,845,150, forward strand.
TCTCCCATCGACATTTGCAGAAAAGCAGCTGATCAACATTGAATACAAGGACAACAAATCTTTAAGTATACAATGTTCAGCATAAATGAGTACACCCCAAAAAGGTTTGTAAGAACATCTTTAGTTTCCTTTCAAAATTAAGATTTTTTTCCTATGAACTACTATACTACAAAATACTCCCACAAATGTGGGCCATTGATTGCAAACAAGATTTGTCAATTAGTACACACACAAAAAAAGTAGTTTTTGTTTTTTAAACAAATTTGTTAAAGAACATTTTGCACAAATAAGTAGACCCCGAGAAAAAGATTGACAGCTTTTTAATTCCAGGCTTAGCAGACATGTTGCTATCCATAAAAGTCATGGAGGTCGTAGAAAATACTAGAAGTAGTTGTTTTTGTTGTGGGATGCATACATTTAAAAAAAAATTTTTTTTGCATTAATTTGATTAAATTGATTTAAGATTTTGTAATCTATGCATTCTATTACCGACCTTACTTTCATGTTGTGAATTAGCTGGTTACCCCATTCACTTCGTGATTAACTTGTACTGTAATGCTGCTTTTCCATCAGTCCTGTACCGCACGCTACTACACCACACCACACCTCACGTAACCCCACCACACCGCACCCGTCGGTTTTCCATTACAACTGGCGCACGGCGGGAAGGGGGCGGCAACATTTGAACTGTCCAAGCCAAGCTTGCACTCCCGCAGTGCGTGCCGATCTAAAATAACAATTCACAAGTGGCAAGTCGCGCCAACATTGAACCATATTTACAATTTAATAATATGGACCGCCATGGATGAAATATTGCATTTCACGACCCGCTCGCGAAGCTATTTCTGAATGGAGAGCTGTGCCGCTGGAGCTCTCATTCAAATGAATGGGAACACACGACCAGCCAGCGTTGTGTACTCGTGATGTTTTTTTAAAAAACCACAAACATCCACATCCAAATCCATCCACAAGTACCTTTTAAATTGTAAATATCGTTCAGCGTTGTTGTAAAACATTATTATATTTATTATACTTTATTTTTATGACTTTGGCGGGCGCCTCTTCCTCTTCTCGCTTAAAACAAAGGAAATGTGTGCCATGGCATTGCGCTCTGCATTGCTGTCGGCCAATCAGATGGCAGGTAATGTTACAGCCTCGCTAGTCCCTCGACTACCAGCGCTGCAGAACCACTGCCGAAAGGGTTCTAAACAACGGTTACAACGCAACTGCTCGTCCCCGAAAGAGTCCCATGGAGACGCTAACATCTGGGGACAAAAAATGCTGCTTCGGTGTGGAACCGATCCGGTGGAAAAGCGCCATAAGTCAGTCTGCTGTCAGCTCCAGCTCTGACTCTGAAAAGCATAATCATTTGGTCCCTATCCCCCACGTATAGCACCAATTTATTGTACAGAAAACCTTTTTGTTCATGTTTGTTTGTGTGATGTACTGTTCATCGCAGAGGTGCCGGAGCTGTTCCAATGAACAAACATCTTTTACAGATCATCACTCGCTAGATTAATGGTTGTTCGCCTTAAACGTCCTGTTGTAATCTAGTAAACCCTTCAACATTACCATGTAAAAATGTATCGCTGTACAAGCTGTAGTCATGCAGTTTTATCCATCCATCCATCCATTTTCTTGACCGCTTATTCCTCACAAGGGTCGCGGGGGCTGCTGGCGCCTATCTCAGCTGGCTCTGGGCAGTAGGCGGGGGACACCCTGGACTGGTTGCCAACCAATCGCAGGGCACACAGAGACGAACAACCATCCACACTCACACGCACACCTAGGGACAATTCGGAGTGCCCAATTAACCTGCCATGCATGTCTTTGGAATGTGGGAGGAGACCGGAGTACCCGGAGAAGACCCACGCGGGCACGGGGAGAACATGCAAACTCCACCCAGGAAGGTCCGAGCCTGGACTCGAACCGGAGACCTCAGAACTGGGAAGCGGACGTGCTAACCACTCGACCACCGTGCCGCCCCATGCAGTTTTAATGTAGCAAAATGCATGAGACTGTGCGAGTGATGTTACGTAACATACTAGACTAGAGCTTATATTCCAATCATGGCAGCTGGCCCTGTGAATGATGATAGTGAATCGGGATTTCCTCATTGAATTGAGATTGTGTGCTGTGATTGTACAACGTGATGTCCAGTATTATTATATATAGGAGATATATTTTTTTCTTCCTGTGAGATTTGTTTACTCTTCATCCCCATTTGTTTTGGTGAATTGATGCCAGCCTGAGCTGAGCCTGTCAGTGAATTATGCCACATGAAGGTGAATTTCAAATTCACTAGCTTTCTTTTGTCTACCTCAGCCTTATCTTTTGTTTTCTCTAACAGAATCTTCGTAAGATGGAAGAGTCAGCAGAAGATCCCAGAAAAGACTTGAATGACTTACAAAATGCAGATTGGGTAAAATACACTGTTATTGATCTCAACCGATCAACTGAACATATGAAGTTAAAATCATGCCAAAACCCTGTAAACACACAAAATGTGATTTTACGTACACCAAACGTCAGTCACAAACTAATGCATTTTGTTCTACACATACAAAGAAGCACATCTTCAATTACAAAAAAAATATATCTTCCAAGTATACAACAAAAAGCTTTTGAGTACAAAAAATATCTTTCAAGTGCAAAAAAAAATCCTTTACGGATAACAGTCATGTGACTTTTGGTAGTAACATTCTGCCAAGCAGTTCTACGTGCCGAAACCGAACCCCCAATATATCCATTTTAACTCTTGATAAAACAGGGCCCTGGTCTGCCAACACTTCATTAATCTAAAGTCTAAAAACAAAACAAAACAAAACAAAACTATACTTGATAGATATTTGTTTTTCTAATTGAATATATGCTTCTTTGTGTGTGTAGAACAAAGTGCATTCGTTTGTGAATCATGTTTTGTGTGCGTAGATCACGTTTTGTGTACGTAAATTGCGTTTTGCGTGTTTGTGGGGTTTTGGCATGATTTTAACTCCATCTGAACATGCCTCAACTCAATTCTAAAGGGTCAACTGTTTGTTGTACTTCCTTGCTTCTGATGGCCTTTACTCTTGTCAGGCTCGATTCTGGGTTCAGGTGATGAGAGACCTTCGAGAAGGAGTCAAGCTGAAAAAAGTGCAAGAGCGTCAGTATAACCCACTGCCCACTGAGTACCAGCTTACTCCCTACGAAATGCTCATGGATGATATCAGGTCCAAACGCTACAAATTGCGCAAAGTCATGGTAAGTGTAATATGGCTGCACATAAACATATAATAATGTACTGGTCTGCTTAACTCTTTTATGATGTTCTATTTTTGTCTAGAGCAACCTGTTAGGATATTCTACAGAATACTTAACAGCCTTACATAGACATATATTAATTGTTGTTGGTGGCTTTTTTTTTTTTTTTTAAATCCAATTACTAGGCCAACCAACAATTCACATGGCCAGGTTTCAATCACTACACAACTGCTGCTGTACTCTGCTGCATCTGATGTATTTGTTAATCCAGTTGTTTTTCCTTTTAGTGCCCTTGGCTGCTTGTTAAGCGTATTGTGTTGAATTTAGTCGCGCAACAACAAACATTTGAATTGAAGACTGTGTTCACACTCTGGTGTGAACCAAAGTACCCGGTAACTTGGGTTGAGACACCTGAGCTAATCTGAGCCATTGGCTACACTTGAGTTTAAGTGAACAGAGCAGCTAACGTGGACAGACATCACCTTCATCTCGGTCCACTATTGTAATGTGCACCAGCTGTTGGATGATAGCATTCACACTTGACCAATTAAACTGCAATGACATCTATTGTTAGGGCTGCATCAGTATTGGTGTTTACGTGACAAGGCGGGGTCAAGTAGGACTCAGACGCAGGCGTAAGGTAGGCCACCAAGGCAGCAGGTTTATTTCCGGCCAACAGAGGTCTCCTCTCAAACTGAGAGGAGAACAGGGAGGGGAAAAAGTGGAGAACAAAAAGCGCTCCACTAGGGAGGAAAAAACAGGCAAAAGGTACTGGGGACAACAGAAAGCACTCCGCTAGGGAGGAAAAAGGGCACAAGGCAAAAGGGGTAACTAAAGGCGCTCCAAAAGGGAGGAAAAGGCACAAAAACAAGGCAACAACGCTAGGCAACATGAACAAGGACATAAGGACTGTGGGACGCTTCCATGCACTGACGGTGACACTTCGGCCCTGAGGGGAGAATGCAGGTGGCTTTTATTGCAGTAGGTGATTGGTGGCAGGTGGACATGATCATGGGCGGGGACCGGTAATTAGTGAACTGCAGGAAGGGCAAGTGACCTGGGGTGCGAAGGGTATCAGAAATTCAAAATAAAACAGGAAACATGACTATGACAATAAAGGCCTGTCACGCAGGTGGCGGCGTGACATTACGTTGGTGTGGTGTTTCAGGTGAATGGAGACATCCCGCCCAGGCTTAAGAAGAGTGCTCATGAAGTTATACTGGAGTTCATTAGATCCAGACCGCCACTTAACCCTGTGAGTGGATCTACATTCTTACCTCCTTTAATCAATTGACTTACTCAATCTGAAATGTTATTCTGTTTACTTGACGTAATATACTTGCAGGAAGCCATAACTTAATTTGTTGTGTGAGTAAAAACAGGTGGAAAAACAGGTGCCAATGCAAGTTTAGCATTATGTGGAGATGATTTAGGCAAAAATAATATTTTTTTGCAAAAAAAAAAAATGACTTAGGCAATTATTTTAAGAGGGTAACGAATTAACTGTTCTGCCTGCGATATATTACTGGCATAGACAGATGAACAAATATGATTTTGTAATGAGTAAATAATACTTTCTAGAAAAATACATTGGAATTGGATACCTTCCCGTAGCAGCACTCAATAATCTTATTGCTGAAGTTCATGTGAAAATTGAGAGCTCTGAAAATGAAACTTCGCTGATTTCAAGTGTAACCACAGAATCCTCACATAAAGCCAACTTGCATTAAACTGTCAGCATCACTACTTATAATGAAAGAGTCACTGCAAGAGCAAATTTACAGGAAAAGCTGCTCTCATCACTTTTTGGTTGATTTAAAGCAGGAAGAGTCGCTGCTTCCTCTGAGATATGAGGCATAAATAATATGGTTACAGAGGAAATAAAGTTGTCACAAGGAACAGACTTCTTGGCTGTAACTGTTTTTGTGTGTCAGGTACTAAAGATGCTGACAATTCCGGGCTTATGTCACAAGTCAAAATAGTGGTCAACTTGATTAAATGACGCTCTTTGCTCATTGAAAAAGTATTGAACTTGGGATCCTTGTAATTTGATTTGTGAGTATTATTTTAACTTCAAAATGTGATGTTGACTACTAAAACAATCTGCCTGGTTTGTTTGTATGATACTCACAGAGAAAAGCATTACAATTTGCCGTTTCTTTACATTGTGTAAAGTAAGTAGTTGCGTTGCGTTGCATTGGAGAAATATCAGAAATGTCAGAATGTTCGGAATTGTCAATTTACAAATCAATTTGAGGAGCTCTGAGGTTCCATGCTGTTATATTGATGGCGCTATATGCACTATTTTTCCTCAAGCTTATTTTTCTGTCAATCATCGCATTGTTTGGAAGGTTTCTGCACGTAAACTGAAGCCACCAACTCAGCCTCCTCCCACCCTGCATGAGAGGATCCTAGAGGAAATTAAATCGGAGAGGAAACTTCGACCTGTGACTCCAGATATGGTCCGCCGGGGACGGATGGGTAAGACCCTCAACATTTCAAAATATCCATATCGCAATGTAGTGTATCATTTATCTCTTTTGACGAAAAAGTGTATTCAATTTAATTTCATTGGTTACATGCAGGAGAAATTGTCTAACAACCAATTTCTACTTTAGTCGTTATATCAAGCACCACTTACTGTACTTTAACACATACAGTATGTAACTTAACCTTGATGTGACATTTGGATCTGAAACATACTTCACATATAACTTTGCAAATTACTTACAAACCCCACATTTATTAGGAGTACTTACTAAAACTTAGATCTCAAATGTAATAAACAATATTGTTATTACACAATGATATCCTTCTCTCCTCTTCTCTTGCTAATGCTGCTGAAACCTTCACATTTGTGTTGCAGCTATCTGCCTAACTATTGCCTTCCTATTTAGCTTGAAATATAGTGACAGTTGAATTGTAATCAGAGACAAGAAAGTAAAAACCCTGCCAGAGTTCATCTTTAGCCACAGGTGCTTCTCGTACTGACCTCGTTTACGTGTCGATTGAGTACTAGCACTTGCAGCTAAAGCCAAACTGTGGCAGGGTTTTTATTTTCCATCTCTGATTGTAGCTGGTTCTCGACCACAGTCCTCGAGTACCCCATCCAGCCTGTTTTCCATGTCTCCCACAGCCAACACAGCTGAGGATCGTTATCAAGCTTGATGCAGAACTTGCTGATTAGCTGATCGTTTGAAACACCTGTGTTGTCTTTAGTTCAGGATACAGTTAAGCTATGGTAAATTCACATTAAATATAATAGCAGTTATTGAAGTTAGTATATACAGTATTAAGATTTAGTTAAAAAAAGAGAATAAAAAAAACATTGATTCTTTTTCTGTTAAATGGAAGTGCACTGAAATTATCAGCCACTAGGTGGTAGCGTTTTGTAAATGGACATTGTTGTGCATTTGGAAACTGACACGAAGGAGAAAAGAGAGACGTTAATGACACAGTTGTATTTTGTGTGCAAGTTCTAGTAAAAACCCCAAGAAAGACAACTCGAGACTCCCGTCCATTTTGTATCGCAGAAACTTAAAATTAGCCCTCACAACCTGTGTTGGCTGTAGGAGACATGGAAAACAGGCTTGCTAGGGGAGGGCAATGCAAATGACAATGCAAATGCTTGCAAACTGTAAAAGTCCAACTTTTTTTCCCTGCACTTGAAAATTAAAAAAAAAAAGCATGCTAACTTCCAGAATGTCTTTCTATATGCAGTCTAAGTATATTTCTTAAAATAACACTCTGCTGTGACTGTCCCATGCCATGCATTTCTCGTTGCAGTAATTCGACCACTTAGCATGTCTTTCAGTTTTGATGCGTCAGGTAACGTTCCTCCTGCTGCTTACCTGGCTTCCATTTATTAAATTTTCTCTTCTCCTCTTCTCTGTCGCTATGGCTGATCATCATCATCAATGCACACACGCACGGTTTCTGCGCATCATATTCATATTTCATGCTTTAATAGTGAAGGTTGGCTGATGCGTGTGGTTGTACAATGCGCCGATGTGGGACACTGTTCAGCAGGAGCGTATATGGATGGGTGATCTAAAAAAATTACAGAAACATTAATTCAAACGTCAAAAGCCATAATGCTATATTTTGTGAAAAGTGATTTGGACGTGCATTTACCTTCTATCAGCCTAGTCATAGTAACATTTTGTTTCGTACAATTTTGTTTCATTTCCAAAAGAAGTACACAAAATAGATGTTTTCAAAACAAGAGCAGAACAAACAAACAAACAAAAAAAACTTTTATAGCCGTACAGGCAATATTTTACGATGCATTTGAAGAGCTATAAAAGTGTAAACATTAACAACTGTTTGATGACAAGAAACTCAAACTAGCCGCTAAAGTTAGCAGTGGACTCCACAGCCACCTCCTCACGACTTATCGGTATGATGGAAGGCAGTGGTTATTTATAACGTGCATTCTCGTGGCCTATTGTTATGCGAGGAAATCAGGACAAGACTTTTTTTTTCTTGCTTTTAAATTGATCCTGTCTGACTGTATGGACTGATTGCGTAACATTTATTTTGCTGGTGCTTCTGGTCGTTTTCTGTTCGAGGAAATGAGTACTGCAGAAAAAAAAAAAGTGTCTGCCAACTTGGCATCTTGCAGTCATTATCATTGTACAAAAGGGTCTTTCATGTTTCCTGGTGACCATGCAGGAAGTTAATCCATGTGCAGTAGGACGCGTGAGCCGTTTGGTCACTTAATGATCCATTTTCTCCCATGGATTACCTTTGTAAACATTTACTTGAAACAGGTAATGAAGCAAATATGAAGATGTGTGTCATTGAGGCATCAAATCATAATAATGTTCAGCCCCACATTCCTCTTACTGAAGTCAGTGTCTCTCATCTCAACCCAACATAAGCTTTATTATCACGCTGAATCATTTGTGATGTGGAATTATCCTGTATGTGTTGCACTTGTGGGCCCGTTTTGTTTTATAATGGTACACTGGATAATTGGCAATAATTAGACACTATTTTTGGTGTACAGTATTAAATCCATCAATGCTACTTAAAAAAAAATGTTGTTTTAGGTTATTGTTCAATAAGTTCACAGCTGACTTTTATGGTCTTGCAATACTGAAAAGTAGGGGTGCATTGAAAACAGATTTGAATCTGTAATCAGTTTTCAATTTAAAGCTGTGAATTGAATGCATCGGTACACAAACTAATGAATTGATAACAATATAGCTTGAACCGACCGATGGCCCGCCTGATCAAAAAGCTTTATATCATTTTGACGTTGCTGATTATTTGAATTTCTTCAAACAAAATACCACATTTACAGTACTGACAAGTTCATTCATATTGTAAAATGATGGGCATTGGTCAACTTTCGAAAATAAATTCATTGCATCATACCCTCTGGTATTGAACCATATCAAATAAAATCGCAATCCCACCAAATTGAGTCATTCCACTTTCAAATATATTGTCCTTGAAATGTATTGCACCCCATATATTGAAGTACTTATCGAATCATGTTTTATTGGAGAGATGAACGTCCCTAATGGGCAGTATATCATCGCTGCTATGTGAAAACCACTTATGTCCATTTTTGTTGTTGTTTTTGTTTTGATGTCTACATTCAGTTTCATCCAAAAAATGAAAAAAAAAATGGACATAAATGTTTTTCACATAGCAGCGACAATATGCAATAAATACACAGCAGTTCTATTATTAGCTCATTATCAATTTCATATGATTGAAAACATTAAATATCACTAAATATCATGCCTTTTTGATCAAGGACCAACCAATGACTTGAAAAATGGAAACTAATTTTCATAACGTAGGTGAGAATGGCTCATTTCTGTGGTCCTCTTGATACCGTTTCTTGGAAACATGACACTGAAACCATAATTGCTCCCAGTGAGCACAGACACCACCAGAGTAAGTTACTACTTAAAAACCACAACCTTCATTAGTCCATTTGCTACACTGTCCATCCATCCATCCATCCATCCATCCATCCATCCATCCATCCATCCATCCATCCATCCATCCATCCATCCATCCATCCATCCATCCATCCATTTTCTACCACTTACCCTGTTCAGGGCCACAGGGGAGACTGTCTGAGCTGACTTTGGCTGAGAGTTAAAACCACCACTTGAAATTTGTTAGAGAACTAAAAGTTTTTTTGTTTTTTTGTTTTTTTAGATGATGTTTCTCATCTGACTGTATTATTTTCAAAGCTAAAAAGAATATCACGCCAAATAATGATTTGAATTTAGATGGAGGATTTGGGCAATCATGGAGAGCACTGTACAACACTGCAATGCAGAGGTATAGAATAAATGTATGCATAGGGGGGGGGAAATTACACTTTATTCCATTTTTGACCTGTGACATAAGTTAAAAAGTTTGTGTAGCTTTCCTAACGAAGGAGGTATTCCCTTCTAGGTTTTGGCAAAACTCGCAGTATGCCACAGGACTTGTTCCGTACAGGACTAGGTAAAGTATGATGTATGAGACATGTTGCTTGAAGATTTTTTTTTTTTCATCCCTAACCTAATTGTAACAAGAGTACCAAGACGACCTGTTGAGTGTACGCTCTTGCCTTTTATAAATGATCTTTGATGTATTGCCGCGCTCTGTCATGTGACCGCACGTACCACCAATAAGAGCCGCCTATGGTCAGTAGTGCGGAAGGAGCCAGGCAACGCGTGTGGAAATGTTTATGGATCGAGAGCCGACTGCCAGCACCGGACTGCATTGTTTCACCGTCGCGATTGTTTGAAAAGTTGAACTGGTGAGTCATGTGTTAACATGAGCCATTTCTGTGGTGCTTTGACATGGTTCTCAAACGACTGAATGAAGTGATTAATGGTACTGATTATTCACTGTTAGCTCGTATTTTATGTACAATGTGGCGTTTTACCCAGATTTGATTGTTTGAAATGTAATAATACTGAACAGTATTTTACTAAATGAAGTTGTTCTTTTTGATAATTGAATGTACTTGAATTGTGTAGGTTTTATACATCTTCATTAGAATACATTATTCTAATGAATTAAATTTAATGCTGCTATTGCTAATTTTGCACAACTTTAGCACTTTCATATAGTACGTTAGTTTTGATAAATTGACATGTCTAATAGATTTATATTGTACAATATTGATGATGGATTGGAACTTTTGGATTGATAATGCTGTTAGTGTTATTTATGCAATGTAGTTTCTTATTTGTGTACACAAAGAATATTAAGATGGTCCTGTTTCATACAGGCCAGACTTGAATTGATGGTGAGCTAAGCCCAGGAACAGTCAACGAACATTGAATGCAGCTAAGGAAATGGAGATTCCTGCCAGGAACCCCAGCCACCTGCTCTGTTCGGGCTGGTAGGAGGCTCTCGTAGCCGACCCTGCATTTTCCATCACTTGCACTCTGATCTGCAACCCCTCCGGATTCATTCTTTCAGTTACTCACATTCACTCATACACCTCGGTTGCTGGACAATCGGATCACTATAGTGCTGGTTGCATGAACTGTGACTACATTTTTGCGCAAGTGAACTGTGACTGTGCGATTGCCAACCAATGAACTTCATATTGCAGAACTTGGGAAATTATCAATCAGATAGTTCAATCCGTGCCTCGATAAAGAGTTGTTCCTTTTCTTTTCCCTTCTTTTCTTTATTTTGAAAATTTATTACTTTCATTGAATGGCCATTCATTTTGCCTCTTGTACATATGTGTATATTTGTCCCGTCCACTAGGGTTGTTGTTGTTCACGTTGTAATTTAATACATGGTGAAATTACCAAACACAAGCTTTAGTCTCTGCCTCCTCTCTTCCCGAGCCGGACCTTAATCTTCTGATACCTAGCCTATTCCTACTTCTGTCCTTTTGTTACGATATGCAGCAAATATTGGCTACATAATTTGGTGAGCTAGCCAGGAGAGAGTTGGCAGAACTGTTGTGGACAGAGAAATATACAACATTAAAATGGATGTGTTTGAGAACCATGGCATAAAAATACCCAATGCAGTTTTGATTGAAGGAGTCACTAAGACAGAAACGGATGAAGAAGTCATAGGATTTTTGACAAAATATGGCTCAATTTTAAAAAGTCAATTTATTGATGAGCCAGAGTCTGTGTTTAACCGTAAATGGGTTGTTGAGTATAAATCTGGTGCTGCCATAGTTGCACTTCGTGACACTTTGCCATACACATTTGTGAGTGATGATGGTAAACTAACGTATGACATTTTAGAACTGTCAACAGTGTGTGCTACTCAAATAGAGAAGCTAAAAACTGATGCTTATTTATTAGAATTAAAAGACTTGGCTAAGCGTACAGGAAAGGATTTTACAGAAGTCCTTAATGATGCGATGTCTCTGCTTGGTCACTCTGTTACGCAATTAAGGCCAGGCCCACAAGATTCTGCCTCACTTTCCCAATCTAACCCACTGCCACCATCTGATGTCACCTTAAATTCGCTGGCTGTCTCCACTTCTAATGCTGAGAACTCGAGTCAAGAATCAGACGAGCCGGAACATAAGACTTCACATACACCAAGATTCTCTTTCCCACATAATGCCGCTTCTGATCTTAATCCACAAGAAGTCCAGCGTTATGTGGTAGAGCATATAGTTAAAAATGAGGACAGTGCAATGCTTCATCTTTCTAGCCAGCGACTCAGGGCTTTTTCTGGGAGGTTGCCCCGCCCCCAGAATGAATCAGATTATGAGACATGGCGTTCTACTGTCGATCTGATGTCAAATGATCCATCTTTCTCCGACTTACAACGGTCAAGAAAAATTTTTGAAAGTCTCTTGCCTCCAGCTGCAGACATGGTCAAGCATTTGAAACCAGAAACACGCCCAGCAGTCTATCTTCAAATTTTGGATTCAGCATACAGTACCGTGCAAGATGGCGATGAGCTCTTTGCAAAATTCATGGACACTTTCCAAGATGCAGGAGAAAAGTCATCTTCATATCTCCAGCGGTTGCAGGTTGCCCTCAGTCTAGCCATTAAGAGAGGAGGGGTCCCACACACTGAAACCAACAAACACCTGCTTAACCAGTTTTGCAGAGGGTGTTGGGACAATACATTGATCTCCGAACTCCAACTCAAGCAACGAAAGCATAATCCACCATCTTTTGCTGAATTATTACTGCTGTTGCGTACTGAGGAGGATAGGGAAGCAGCAAAGACCATTCGAATGAAGCAGCATCTCGGTCCATCCAAAACAAAGGCCATGACTCATGCTCAATATGCTTATGCTGGGGGTGAAGACCATCAAGCCATAACACTGGAAAAGTTAACAAAACAGTTAGCAGACATACAGAGACAGTTGGCAGCTTTGACTGCAGCCCAATCCGCTCAGAAGCAGTCATCAGCAAAACCTATCCCTCCTGGTTCCGGTGCCAAACCAAAATCTGCATCACGATCCTTAAGACCCGCACCAGCAGGACCGAAGCCAGGTTTTTGTTATCGATGCGGGGAAGACGGACACATTAAACCAGCGTGTGACAATCCCCCGAATTCTGCTTTGGTGATTTTCAAGAAGAAGCAGCATGCTGACAAACTGCAGAAATGGCACAAATCCAATCCCCCATCAAGCCAGTCTTTAAACTGAGCCCAGTTCCTGTTACGGGGCGCACTGGAACTGCTTCGGACCAGCAATGTCCCAAGAACTCTCCTTCAGTTACCTGTACAGAGTTGACTTCGTCACCACCTCTCAACACTCGATTACCAAAGGGATTAATAGGATCCAAGTGTACAAGTGAAGTTACCATCACGGGCCAAACCTGTTCTTGTCTACTTGACACTGGGTCGCAAGTCACCACTGTTCCTGTTTCATTTTATAACAAGCATTTTTCCTCTCAACCACTGAAACCCCTTTGTGATCTCCTCCAAGTTGAAGGTGCAGCCGGTCAAGCTGTTCCCTACTTGGGGTATATTGAGATGTCAGTAACATTCCCTAGTGACTTTGTGGGGGTTGAAATGGAAGTGGCTACATTGGCGCTCGTGATTCCAGATTCACGTCCAGAGCTTCAATCACATGTTTTGATTGGAATGAACACTCTAGAACCTTTGTACGACCAGTATATTGAGAGCAACCCCGGAAGCTTTCAGCCCTTAGCACATGGGTACCGAGCTGTTTTGAAACTGCTCCAATTACGTCACCAACAAGCGCAGTTGGGCACCAATGGAATGGTGAGACTCTCAGGCAAAGCTCCAATTGTCATTCCTGGGGGTCAGACTGTTGTCATTGAAGGCTCAATCAGTACTAGCATCCCACTAGCACGCTCCTGTGTGCTCATTGAACATCCAGCATCTCCATTGGCAGGTGGACTGTGTGTTGTAAATTGTCTGATTACAGTTTCACCGCATGCCTTTCACAAAGTACCAGTTATTATAAAAAATGAATCAGAACATGATGTGTGTATTCCACCCTTGAGCCCGATTGCCAATCTTGTGCTAATGCCTCAAATCCTCTCACATGATGCCAGTGTGAAGGTTGACTCCACACTACCCCCTCCCCGTGATCTACAATTTAATTTTGGCGATTCATCTATCCCACAAGAATGGAAAGAACGGATTGTGAACAAACTGAATGGAATACCGGAAGTTTTCTCCCATCACGATCTAGACTTTGGCAGAACTAATAAGGTCAAACATAACATCAAGTTGCATGACGAAACCCCATTCAAACACCGTCCACGGCCAATCCATCCACAGGATATTGAGGCAGTGCGACAACACCTGCGGGATCTTCTGAAAACTGGAGTTATCAGGGAATCTGTCTCTCCATTTGCTTCACCCATCGTGGTAGTCCGTAAAAAGAACGGCGATGTTCGTCTATGCATTGACTATCGAAAGCTGAACCTCCAGACCATAAAGGATGCCTACGCCCTTCCCAATCTCGAAGAGTCGTTTTCTGCACTGACTGGTTCCAGGTGGTTCAGTGTATTAGATCTTAAGTCTGGTTATTACCAGATTGAAATGAGTGAAGTTGACAAAGAAAAAACTGCGTTTGTAACACCATTAGGGTTCTGGGAGTTCAATCGCATGCCACAAGGTGTCACCAATGCTCCCTCGACGTTCCAACGCCTCATGGAGCAGTGTATGGGAGACCTTCATCTTAAAGAAGTACTTGTGTTCTTGGACGACCTGATTATCTTTTCCAGGACATTGGAAGAGCATGAGGACCGCTTGCTGCGAGTCCTCACTCGTCTGAAAGAGTTCGGTCTTAAACTGTCCCCGGAGAAATGTATGTTTTTCCAAACATCTGTACGTTACCTGGGTCATGTGGTATCAGAAAAGGGAGTAGAGACCGACCCAGAGAAGATTTCTGCTTTAAAGACTTGGCCAATTCCACGAACCCTGCGAGAATTGAAATCATTCTTAGGATTCGCCGGATACTACCGGAGATTCATCCGGGGATACGCCACTATAGCCAAGCCGCTGAATGACTTGACTAGGGGTTACGTACCCACTCGCAAGTCAGGAAAGAAAAAACCCCATACCAAGCATCAGGACCCAAAGCATCTACCCTTTGGAGAGAGATGGTCTCCAAAATGCCAGCATGCTTTTGAGACCTTGATTGACCAGCTGACCACTGCACCTGTCCTGGGTTTTGCTGATCCGAAGAAACCCTACATCTTACATACAGATGCGAGCGCCACAGGGCTTGGTGCAGCGCTGTATCAACAGCAAGATGGACACCTCAGAGTTATTGCGTATGCCAGTCGTGGGCTTTCCATCAGTGAATCAAGGTATCCAGCACATAAACTGGAATTTTTGGCATTGAAGTGGAGTATTACAGAGAAATTCCACGACTATCTCTATGGAGCTAATTTTGTTGTGGTTACGGACAATAACCCACTCACATACATTCTTACGTCTGCCAAATTGGATGCTGCTAGTCATCGTTGGCTTGCTGCTCTTTCCACATATACTTTCACACTCCAGTATAGGGCTGGAAAGCAAAACCTTGATGCCGATGCGCTGTCACGCCGTCCACATACATCTGCTTCTGATGCTTCTTCTGATTTGGATCTTGTCAGCCAGTTCACTTGTGATCACAGTGGTGACCCTGCATGTGGAGTTGCGCCAGATGTAGTTGCAGCTATTTGCCAAAACCATCTTGTGAAACCCTGCTCGTTGACTCTCTCTGCTGATTCCCATGCTTTCACATTAGTCGAGTCCATGACTATGTCCGCCAAGGCTATTCCCGAAAGCTATATTGATGAAAGTCAACATGGATTGCCAGTTGTTCCATCTCTATCTCTTCAAGAACTTATGACGAAACAAAGATCTGATCCATCCATCCAAGCAGTGATTCACCAGTTGGAAACCGGCGAGCGAGTCCCTCCCACAGCAAGACAAGAGCTTCCTGAACTTGCTCTTCTACTTCGGGAGTTAAACCGCCTGAAACTGTTGGATGGTGTTTTGTACAGGAAGAGGCAGGATGGCGAACAAACCATATTTCAACTTGTTCTCCCTGAAGAGCTGCGATCCTCGGTTCTGAAAAGTCTACATAACGACATGGGACATCTAGGTGTGGAACGTACTTTGGATCTCGCACGTTCCAGATTCTTTTGGCCGCGCATGTCAGCTGACGTTGAGACCAAAATCAGAACCTGTGATCGGTGTGTCAGAAGGAAGTCCCTTCCGGAGAAAGCTGCGCCTTTGGTCAATATCACTACCACCCGGCCGCTTGAATTGATTTGTATGGATTTTTTGTCACTAGAACCGGACCAAAGCAACACCAAAGACATTCTTGTCATTACAGATCACTTCACGAAGTTTGCTCTTGCTCTACCCACGCCAAATCAAAAGGCGCGGACTGTGGCACGTTGCTTATGGGAAAACTTCATAGTCTACTATGGCATTCCTGAACGTCTTCATTCTGATCAAGGACCTGATTTTGAATCTAAGCTTATAAAAGAACTCTGTGAAATTGCCGGCATTGTGAAGACAAGGACTACTCCATACCACCCACGGGGAAACCCTGTGGAGCGGTTCAACAGAACTCTTCTAAGTATGCTTGGAACTTTGGAACCCAAGCAGAAGCTGCGATGGAAAGAATATGTGAAACCCCTCTGTCACGCATACAACTGTACGAAAAGTGATGTTACTGGATTTACACCGTACGAACTAATGTTTGGTCGTTTACCCCGTCTTCCAGTCGACCTTGCCTTTGGTCTTCCAGTTCGAGAGAGTCAGACCAAGTCACATTCACAATATGTCGAGCAGTTACGGTCCAGGCTTGAGCAAAGTTTTCAACTTGCCACCAGGAATGCAGAGAAATCAGCAGAGCGAAACAAGACTCGATTTGACCGACGTATAATTCCATCTTGTCTGGAAGTTGGGGATCGTGTTCTTGTTCGCAACGTCAGGCTGCGTGGAAAACACAAATTAGAAGATAAGTGGGAGCGTGACACGTATATTGTTCTCAGTCGTGCTGGAGATCTCCCAGTGTACACTGTCAGACAGGAGAAACAGGAAGATGCTCCAACTCGGACACTTCACCGTGATCTTCTTCTCCCTTGCGGATTTCTACCTTCTAATTCTTGTCAGACACCTTCTGAGGTCACACCCCCACGGAGACCAGTGACTCGCAGTCAACACAATGCTGTTCCTATTACTGAAGACTTGAGTGATGAGGAAGATTGTGATCTGCCTTTATTTGCGAACCCCTTTCCAGAGACATTTGAAATTAAAAAGACAGTTGCCGAACCACTTTCACCTCCACGCCCCACAAGTCTCTTGCCCTCGCCAACACTGAGGGACGCACCAGCGCCTACACTTGCTGAACCTGTGGAGGACCACTTAGCTGATCTGGGAGGATCCTCTGTTGATGTCACAATTCAACCTCCATCTGTGGAAAATAATAAAGAACGCTTACCTGCAGCAGATGGGTCTGTCGCAATCCAACCTGAAGTCAGGGATCTGGACAAGATGGATGGAGAAGCAGAGAATGGTGGCCAAGCAGAGACATCCGTCAAGTCGGCTGAGAGTGTCCCTAACCAATTAGATGTACTTGATGACTCTGGAAATACTGTACCATCGGTGGTTGAGCCTGAGATTGTCCGTCGCTCTTTAAGACAGTCACGGCCACCCACCCGCCTTGCCTATTCTACTTTAGGTAATCCTTTGATTTCGGTTGTTCAGACGCTTTTCCATAGTCTGGCTGATGCCTACGGCGAGGCATTTACTGCCACCCCGGTAGTAAACTCAAAGTCTGATTCTCCGGTTCGCATTGTGTAACATGCACGCGGAGGTGCATGGTCTAAAGGGGGGAGGGTGTAACAAGAGTACCAAGACGACCTGTTGAGTGTACGCTCTTGCCTTTTATAAATGATCTTTGATGTATTGCCGCGCTCTGTCATGTGACCGCACGTACCACCAATAAGAGCCGCTTATGGTCAGTAGTGCGGAAGGAGCCAGGCAACGCGTGTGGAAATGTTTATGGATCGAGAGCCGACTGCCAGCACCGGACTGCATTGTTTCACCGTCGCGATTGTTTGAAAAGTTGAACTGGTGAGTCATGTGTTAACATGAGCCATTTCTGTGGTGCTTTGACATGGTTCTCAAACGACTGAATGAAGTGATTAATGGTACTGATTATTCACTGTTAGCTCGTATTTTATGTACAATGTGGCGTTTTACCCAGATTTGATTGTTTGAAATGTAATAATACTGAACAGTATTTTACTAAATGAAGTTGTTCTTTTTGATAATTGAATGTACTTGAATTGTGTAGGTTTTATACATCTTCATTAGAATACATTATTCTAATGAATTAAATTTAATGCTGCTATTGCTAATTTTGCACAACTTTAGCACTTTCATATAGTACGTTAGTTTTGATAAATTGACATGTCTAATAGATTTATATTGTACAATATTGATGATGGATTGGAACTTTTGGATTGATAATGCTGTTAGTGTTATTTATGCAATGTAGTTTCTTATTTGTGTACACAAAGAATATTAAGATGGTCCTGTTTCATACAGGCCAGACTTGAATTGATGGTGAGCTAAGCCCAGGAACAGTCAACGAACATTGAATGCAGCTAAGGAAATGGAGATTCCTGCCAGGAACCCCAGCCACCTGCTCTGTTCGGGCTGGTAGGAGGCTCTCGTAGCCGACCCTGCATTTTCCATCACTTGCACTCTGATCTGCAACCCCTCCGGATTCATTCTTTCAGTTACTCACATTCACTCATACACCTCGGTTGCTGGACAATCGGATCACTATAGTGCTGGTTGCATGAACTGTGACTACATTTTTGCGCAAGTGAACTGTGACTGTGCGATTGCCAACCAATGAACTTCATATTGCAGAACTTGGGAAATTATCAATCAGATAGTTCAATCCGTGCCTCGATAAAGAGTTGTTCCTTTTCTTTTCCCTTCTTTTCTTTATTTTGAAAATTTATTACTTTCATTGAATGGCCATTCATTTTGCCTCTTGTACATATGTGTATATTTGTCCCGTCCACTAGGGTTGTTGTTGTTCACGTTGTAATTTAATACATGGTGAAATTACCAAACACAAGCTTTAGTCTCTGCCTCCTCTCTTCCCGAGCCGGACCTTAATCTTCTGATACCTAGCCTATTCCTACTTCTGTCCTTTTGTTACGATATGCAGCAAATATTGGCTACATAATGGCCTTGTCCGTCCGCCTGCCTGGCTGTCAACTAATATATTATTTAATCAAATACTGTGATAAGGCAAATTACAATTAAGTGCACAATGATGTCTCTGTATTAAGTTAGTATTTGAATCCAGCAGCGCAAAAATCCCCCTTTTGAGATGATGAGCTCATATATAGCCCTCAAACAGGAGAAATATTATCAGCGGTGGCTTTCATTTTCACCCCTCCCACTTTTTTCACGCTGATTCCCACCTTCCTTAAGTTCTCAATCCTTTGTCATTTTTTTTCAACAGGTTCATCGTACTGTATAGCCAAAACAATTTTGAAGGTGATTCTTCTCCATCCATCCATGCATCCATCTATCCATCCATCCATCCATCCATCCATCCATCCATCCATCCATCCATCCCGCTTATCTTCGTTAGGGTCACGGGTCAAATGGGGGTGAGGTACTGTTTTGCAGTGCCAAATTAGTATTCTTTACTGCTTAGTGGAGGAAAGTCTGGAGCCCAGAGTCTGAATATTTCATGAGAGCTGCCTCCATGTTCTGTGTATAACACCAGCTTCCTCCAATCCCTCGCCCTTTGACCAACCTAATTCACCCATTCGTTCCTTCTCTGACGTCAAAAGGATCTTCAAATATTATCTCGTATTCTCAGGATTCTCGCATTTTGACTTTACCGTCATTCAAACAAATGGCAATGAAATGATTATGAAAAGTGAATCAGAACAGATTTGGATTTGATGCGAGAAATCCTAATAGAAAGTGTTTGGAGATCCAGTGCTGTTTGTCTGGTTATCTTAATGACAATCGTTTGTGTGTGACTCTATGCAGATGAATTTAGTCCGTACATGGGCAGGAGGACGTCCAGCAGTCTGTCTTTGACCCTTGAACCGGCATCTCCCAAAGCAGAAGCCTCCGGATCTCATTCTGTACCGCAGAGGAAGAAGCTACTGAAGGCTCCCAGCCTTGCTGAACTCGACACCTCTGACTCTGATGTCAGTGAGAGACTTTTTTTTTTTTTTTTTTGGTGTAATTTGGTGTAATAATGTCTGGTGGCAGAGCAAATTGTTTGAATATGTGTTTTTGTGTATTCCGTCCATTTATTCAGGATGACTTTTTAGGCCACATATCAGCAAGTACTTCAAGTGTTACAACATCTTTAATGGATGACACGTCTCCAGAGTCAGCACTGGGAAAGAAGAGTGAGTTGTGAATTCATATTCACCTCATAAATCATAATCCTGTGTCATGTCTTTACCTCACCAAATGGAAAGTCTTTTTCAAATGTTATTCATGTGTGATTATCTTGCCAACGCCAGCTCCACCGCAGTTCCTGCCCATCTCATCTACACCACAGCCAGAGAGGCGCCAGACCCCCCAGAGGAGACACTCGATTGAGAAGGAAACTCCGACCAATGTCCGACCGTTTCAGCCGCCCTCCAAACAGAATTCCAAGTCTCTGGTGAATCTACTGTTACCGTTCAACACCTGAAAACTTTGGATCCTCTGAGGTTGAACGCAATATGTTCCAGGATGTTGGTCAACCAAATTTGTTTGGATTCCGATTAGGAGTTTGATGATATATCGATATCGAGATAAATCGTGCTACTTTGTCTCCCGATAAGATTATCGATACGCTATGCAAGTATTGCAATATTTGTAGTTAATATTCAGCCACTATAACAGCTCTATTGTTCATGACTTACCGAGCAATTATTTGGCGGGCCACTAGGGGGACTCATAAGGGTGGCGGGGAAATGGACAGAGGTCTTCAGGCAAAGAAGACTCATGAGCTTCGTTTTATTATTTTTTTCTTTATATATGTTCATATTTATATATTATATTATATATTATATTTA
This sequence comes from Festucalex cinctus, assembly GCF_051991245.1. Classification (NCBI taxonomy): domain Eukaryota; kingdom Metazoa; phylum Chordata; class Actinopteri; order Syngnathiformes; family Syngnathidae; genus Festucalex; species Festucalex cinctus. The sequence continues at coordinate 19,865,900 of NC_135417.1, forward strand.
TATATTTATATTTATTATTATTATTATTATTATTATTATTATTATTATTATTATTATACTATGAATTGTTTTTAAATTTTTTATTATCTATTTATTGATTATTTATTTTTATTATTTATTTATTGATTATTTATTTTGTATTTTATTAATTATTATTATTTTATGTATTATTATTTGTATTTTTTATGATTAGTTTTATCGTAGATTGTCGTTATTTATTTATTTATTTATTTTATTTATTATCATTATTATTATAGATTATCATGGATTTATGACCTAACCAATATATCGTGGTATCGTCATATCGTGAGATAATCATTATCCTGAGCCTTGTATCGCATATCGTATCGTGAGGTACCCACAGGTTCCCACCCCTAATTCCGATGACATTTTCCAATACTAAGTAGTAGAATAATCCATTGCAGAGTGAAACTGTTGCTCTCATAACACCTTTGATGTTCAATACACTTACTTCATCTGCCTCCACCATACTGCATATACTGTACAGTATGTATATTTGTGTTAAATTGCCATATTCCTCTTCTGTTTGTTGAAGTGGTTGTACTTTACAGCAGTGAAGACCTGTATTGCATCATTCTGAAATCTTTGTTTGATGCAGTGAAGTTCTACAGGACTGCAACAAAGTTTTCACATGCCGATCTATTAAAAAAAAATGCAGTAAATTACTGAACTGAAATCAAACATCAAGAAAAATCTGACAGCACACTACCAAGCAAAATGTCACACGAATGTCAAGCAAAAAAGTAGCAAATTCCGATATTTGGACATTTTTACACAGATGATGATGAATACAAGTTGATAGCACTAAATGCTGCCAGTGACTTGACTGTTGTGTTTGTGTGTGCAGGAGGAGTTTTGTTTCCCCGTAGAGTGTCTGTCTCTGACAGTGGAGGAGGTGATGCACATCAGGCAGGTGTTGGTCAAAGCAGAACTGGAGAAATTTCAGCAGTATAAAGAAATCTACACCGCAATGAAGAAGGGAAAGGTAAGCTTTGACATGTTATTTTCTCACATGCTTTTAACACTATACATGAGTGTACACAGTGGAGCAGACTGCAAGAGACTGAATGAAGGATGTGCTTTTATTGTTAGCAAGTACATTAAGTTTTGTTAAGGAAAAAAAAAATCATGTTTTCATGTTTTTTGTTGCAGCTTTGCTTCTGTTGTCGGACCAAAAGATTTTCCTTTTTCACCTGGTCGTACGTCTGCCAGTTTTGCAAAAAGTAAAACATCACCCACACAATAGTTTCATATAAAAACAAAAATGAAGAATATCATGCTTTCATTCATTGCTTTTGTTTTTCTTTACAGGCCTGTTTGTTCACAGTGTTGCAAAAAGGTGAAGTGTAACAGATTATTCTTATTTTCAGCCTATTTATTAAATTAATAAAGCAGGTACTTGTGTGAATTTGAAATTTATAATGACAGAATTAAGCTTTAATTGTTTATCAAATGCATGTTGAATTCCTTTGTTTTCATTTTCCTATGTTTTGTATTTTGAAATAAGCTCATAAGCTCATTTAAAAGTTTTACAACTTTCCTTGTGATTGTTTTCTGACAGATGCGATTGCCATCCAAACCCTATTCCAGTCTTCCCATCTACTCCATCGGCTCAACTAACACTCTACCCAGGGAGAGGATAAGTGGCATGGCTTCTGTAGGACAAGGACTCGCCGTGGCTGCATGCCCGCAGACTTCAGCTGTGGATGGACCATCGGCGGCTACCGCATCCAAATCAGAATCCGAAAAATCAGAAGCCAGAAAAGTTGGAAAGGCTTCTGGGGGAGTCAAGTCGGCCAAGTCCTCCAGTGGCCATCGACGGCCAAGCATCCACAAGACAATGTCCAAGTAAGACATTTGAACTGGATGGAAAATGTTTATCCTCTTTTCTGATTAGATTTGAAGTGATAGTTGGCATGGAGGCCTGACGGAAAAACTCAGTTTAAATAGGGAAACAAACATTTTATAATAGAGGTTTCTAGCCTATATTTTTTGGAGGTGCTCCACTCAAGCTCCCCTAAAATTTAAGGGATTTTTTTTTAATGCTAGAAAGGTGTGTAACCATACTATACAACTCAATTTGATCAGAATGGTAATTGTAAATGGAGTAGATAGTGGTTTATCTACACCAGAGGTGTCCAAACTACGGCCATTTGCAGCCCGCCATCCATTTTTCAGTGGCCCGCGACATATGCTAAAAATGGCATTTGACTCAGTTCAAATAAAAGAAACAAAACAAAAATATTTGGAGATGGTCAAAGTAAGAAGGGAGTGTATCGAAAAACAGGTGCCATTAAAGGTTATTTTAGTTAACTAAAACTAATGACAAAACTAAAAATAAAATTAAAAAAACAATATTGTTACCGAAATCAAATAAAAACGAAAATGCTTTTTAAAAAAAAAAAGACATTTTAGGTTTACAAAACGAACTAAAACTAACTATAATTACAGCCAAAATGTCCTTCATTTTAGTCTTTGGTAATTAATTTAATGCATGAGCCTTTGGGGATGATATTAAATGTGATTTGTAGTCGATTTATTTTGATATAAACCGGAATAATGATGTTTGAAAGTATGTCACACAGAATTGACGTCATCTAGCAGCAGCCAATAAAAAAGCACCTTCAGATGATGTTGCTCCCATGGTGTTTTTTAAATATTGCGCACAAGTAATACACATTTAAAAAACAAAACAAAACTAATACTAATACTGAACTAAAACTAAGCATTTTTTAAAGAACTAAACAGAACCACCCTGAAAACTAATAAAAACTAACTAAAATGAAAAATTACAAAACTAATAACCCTACTGCCATATTACAAATAAATTGGTTTATATACTGTAGAATTTTTCTAAATAGGCAAAAGCACAAATAAATTATTTTCACAATTTTTAGGACTAAACACAATTTCTCTTCATAACATTACGTGGTCCTTCTGATGTTCTGTATGTGGCCCTCAAATGAAAACGTTTGGACACCCCTGATCTACACCATATGTTGTTCCAAGTACTTTACCAAGCCTCATTCACTTTTTTGAAAACAAAGTGGAGTGTACATATTCGGCCGACATGCTAAAGCGTCACGTCAACCTATGGAAAGGTTTTCATTTTTCATAAAATGACCTTCAAGATCTTTCAGTGTACACCAGCCAACAGCAGAACTCAGGATGGTTTGTCTTTGGTAGTTTTAAATTTAGCCATGTTGTGTCTGTCGTAGCAACTAGCTCACTAGCGCTATGCTAACCCCTGTGAAGCTTTGTTTCCCTGGTCTAAAAATCCAAGTTTGCAAACTCCCACTCAGATGCCAACAGCAAAGTAATGACAAAGGCGTTTTCTATACTGCCTCGGCGGGCTTTTTTGAATGATTGCTTAACAGTTAAATAAAATGCTCATTAGCTGGCTAAACATGCAAACACTTCCATGTGTCAGGTCTCAATCAGCGCGCAACACTGACGCTGTGCACGCCCCACATACGCATTACGTCACATGTTGCCACTCAAACGTTCCTGTGACACTAGTACACCACAATATGCTATGATTCATCCCACTTGAATCTGACAGTTGTTTCTGTTGCTGTTCAGGCTGTCCAAGCACGGCTCCTTAAAGTCACACGAAGAACTTGAGCTTCCCTCAGAGCTGACTGAAGACTGGGCCACCATGGAGGTGTGTGTTGACTGCAAGAAGTTCATCACTGACATCATCGCCTCCAGCAAGCACAGCCTGTCACTGGCTACCAAACGAGCTCGCTTAAAACGCAAGACGCAGTCGTTGTACATGTCCTCGTCGAAAGCAAGGGAGGAGTATCGACCCTCTGAGAGGACCATCAGTGAGATCTAGTTTGCCTCCATGTGGCTGTGTCCAGATGCAGTCATAAATAATAAAAACCGTGGCGGATGGCGATTTTCTTGCTGTGTCCTTCCACCTCATCGTGTACAGCTGCAATTTTGATCATATTATGGATGACCCTTTAATTTCCGCTCAGTGAGGAAAAAGGTCAATAATCGCAGTGATGCTTATCAAAGTGGAAAACTTGTCTTTGATGGCACGGTAGGGTGATCTGCGCCATCTCAGTCTTGAATAAGCACAAGAAGAAGAGAGTTGTGAGAAACATGGGGCCTGCACAAGAGTCATCGGTTAAAGTGAGAGTGATTCTAGCATAATGAAATATTACTTTTTGTATGAGTTTCATTTTACTTTTGTACTAACGTTTCTGTACAGTCATCTAAACTTTTAGATGGATGATTTTTTGCCAAATATCGCTTAAAGAATATTGAGCTGATTCACTCTTCAGAATTGCTTGTTACATTCATTTGTTATCGAAAATGTATTTTTGTTCACTTGTTGTGCCATCAGATGACATACCCTGTATGTTGTTCTCCATTTGACCTATATTCTGTCTCCAACAATATACGATCAAACTCTTCAAAACCTTAATGTATATGACTTCATGGTTATTTATTTGTGTTCCTAAATTTAAAAGCATCAAAGAACATCCTTGAAAAACAAATCATAAGAACTGTGTGGTCGGATAAAACAACATCCACAAGTGTCTTTATCTGAACTTGACTTCGTTGTGCATTCAACATTCAAAACGCCATCTGTTTTTTAATTAAATTAGTCTGAAAAGCACAAATACAAGTATGTTGTTGCTACAATGCAAGCAGATTGAGTAATTATTCTGTGCACATTTTAAAATATGCATTTTTGTGCACATACAGACACATGATAACAATACACCTTTTCATACTTGCCTTTCAATCATTTATTTCAAATAGCTGCTTTCTCTCAAGTTTTATATTTGACAGTTATAAATGTGTTAACTTGCTGCTCTTACTGAGCACTAGCAATACATAATCTACATTATGTTCACTTTTTTTCATTTGTAACTTGTAATTTATATTAAATGCCGTGTTATTCCTGTATTTGTACAGATGTTTAGTTACAGTTAAGCATTGGAGACAATAGGCTATACTGTAATTTAACAAGTGCAGTACAATAAGTCTTGATGTAATGCCTTCAATAATGGTTCTATTTTTGGATTTTCTGCCTTACCATAAAAGATGTCTTATATGATCATTCTAATATACTGACAGTCGTTCTACAACTATGGTGTGTAAGGTTTTTTTTTTTTTTTTTTTGTCTGATCATTTGCTGTGGCTCACTTGTGGAAGTGCACAGGAGACATCACAGTTTGACAGCATCATGCATGTTGTCAGTTATACCGTCAGTGTATTAACATCAAGCTCCCTGAACAGACTGCTGTCTACAAGTGATCAAAAATAAATGAATGCAATACTTACATTTTGTTTTGTCTTCAATACTATTTCAAAAATACCTCTGTGTACTAGACATGAAGTACAATTGAAATTTGTAGGTAATTTTATTGCGTAGCTACTGTATTTGCCCCTTGCTTAGGGTCTGGACCGTTTTTGGAAAATAGTAAATGATGCATACAGATCCAGAAAGAACCCATTGGCGTTTGTCGGGCAAAGACTGCAGCGAATACACACAACTGTCTGCATGGCGTCCTTCCTTTCTTACCTTTAATGCATTTGAATGTCAATTTGATTGGGCAGTTGCGTCACGTGACATTTCGTTACCGTAGCAACTTATCAACAGTACCTCTCTCACGTGTCAGCTACATTAGCTTGGCAGTTTATAAGCTCTCACCTGTAGTCACTGCGTTTGTTTGCGGAGAGTTTGTGACACGACACGATCATGTCATGGAGGTAAGTGTCTGTTTTTCTCTCTCCCTTTTTATGTTATACAAGTTCACTTTACATATTATGATTTGAGTAGCCTACCATGTTTGTAATTGACGATGTCTCTCACATTGCACGTCGATGAGTCCTTTTTCTTTACTTGCCGATGCACAACAGTCTATCGAAATTGTGTACGTTTAATGTTTAACTGCGTATTGACAAATGGAAAATATTTGTATTCGTTTTTGTTTTTTTTTACATTCAATTACATACAGTGATGTGCAAATGTAATGGTTCCTATAATAATAATAATAATAATAATAATAATAATAATAATAATATTATTATTATTATTATTATTATTATTATTATTATTATTATTATTAACAATAATGTTTATATCAGTCTTACAGTGTCTCAATTTGGAAATGTAGCACATTTAACCTGATCTGTCTGCAGATGTTTCTGTCCCGAGTACAGAGTCTCAGGCTTGCTGCTGTACTGGAGGAGTGTTCAGACCAGCTGGACATTCTGGAACATGCTCTGACCTTTCAGATTCACAAGATGTGCAGCACTGACAAGTCACAGGTGAGTCTACTGGACAGTCCACACACAGCCAGCTGTAAAAGTAGTACACACATATTTAACTCATTCACTGCCTTTGACAAGTATACTTGTCAATTGTATTTTTTAGAGCGGTGCTAAATGGGGGCGAATCTGAGCATGCTCCACTGTAAATATCAAACTTGGAAACAACTTTACTGATGCCCAACCACCGGTAGATGACATCATTGCCCCATTTTATAGGAAATAAACACAGTTTCAGAGTCCATGGGAGAAATGGCTGTATTTTGGCAAACCTACATTTTTCTGCTGTCAATTATAAAAGAACGGGACGGGACAAAAAGTAGGGAGTCTATTCTGTTATTTGGTAGATTCGGTTTATATATAATTATTGAATGTAATATCACGTGAGTATTGGAAATGTAAAAATTTTCTATAATGACTGGCAGTGAATGAGTTGTGATGATATATGTTGTTGATATTATATTTTTATTATTATTTTTTTTGGTGCGTGTGCGCTTAGGCAAGAGTGAAAAAGGTGAAACGCGATTGGTGAGTACTGACAAAAACTATGGCCAATTCAGTAAATCGAGTAGGATTTTACCTGGAGTCATCTTGTGAACCCTGCTGTCTTTGTTCCATCTGTCCAGTCACTATATCTCACAGCAGGTGACCAAGTTGCGGGCTGAGCTAGAAGAAAAACAGAGCATCACCGGCCTGCTGCAGGTCGTGGATGGACAGGACAAGGAGAAGAATGCTGAGAGCAACAAAAAGTTCGTCAACATACTATCAAGTCAAAATGACACATCCTAAATAACCATATGGAAAAAAAAATCCAACATAATATCAAAGTAGATTCCATCAACCCATTTGTTGTTGTTGTTACCCTGGTAACAGTTTTCCTGACACCCTTGGTTGCTGGGCAGTAACAGGGCACATAAAGTCCAAAAAGTGTATTTTACAATTTTCATCACGTAAGATAATGTGTTGTATATGTCATAATTGTAATTTGATTACGTTAATCCCAGAGAGGCAAAGAGGGAGATGGAGAGGAGGAGACGTAAACTTCCAAAGCAGCAGGAGACGCTCCAAGAGAAAGTTGATGAACTGAAGGTGACACGGGCAATGAAAATAACGAGATTGGTTCACGTTTTTCGAGCATTTAACTTGATTTTCCGAATTAATTTATTACGAATGTCAACACGTCCTCGCCCATCAGGAACTGCAAACAATGCACGACGAGCTCAATGATCGGCTGCACCGACTTATTGCATCGAATGCTGCAAGAAAGGAGCTTGAGGATAGAAGCACTGCTCAGAAGCTTCAGAAAACCCAAAATGAGATGACTGAAGCTGAGAAGCGACTTCAAGTCAGAATTGAGGTGAGTGCAGCAGTGAATTATTATTCCAAGAAGAGCCTCGTACCATTCATCCGTCCTCACGAGGGTCGCAGCTGAACCCTAAGTCTACCTATCTGATGTTAGGCCAGCCAATCATAGGTCACATATGCACAAATAACAATTTTGAGTCTTCAGTTAACCTAAGAAATGTATTTTTTACAATGTGAGAGGGGTACCTAGAGAAACCTCACACAAATTGAACCAATAACATTATATGAATTTAACATCTATTTAATTTTTCTCCACCAAAACTGCTTTAATTCTAAAACTTACCAAACCAATTCTCAACAGATTCTAACTTGAAGAACAAATTAAGAGAATATGATTGTTCTTTCAAATAAAAAGAAATAAGCTTTATTGTAAAAGATAGGAACTGAAATCTTTCAATAGGAAAGTACTCTGATTCCTTCAACATTCCAACATGCCATCGGTGTGAATGTGAGTTCAGGATGTACCCCACCCCACGTCTTGCAAAAAGTTAGCTGAGATCTGCGACCCTAGTGAGGATAAGGCACAAGGGATGGATGGATGGATCAAACTCTTGACGGTGCGCAAAATACAGTCCATTAAATATTCTTATAAATATAATAAATATCACAAATCAAATGGGAATACTGGATTGTTGTCCAAATAGTCCAAAGGAAACAAGCATCTACCAGAGGTGTCAAACTGCATTCCTCGTGGGCCGCAGTCCTGCAGGTTTTCGAGGTTTCCCACTTTCAACACAGCTGACTCATATTTAAGCTCATCAGCACGCTCTGCAGGAGCCTGATAATTATCCTGATCATTGAATCAGGTGCATTGGAGTAGAGATACCTCGAAAACCTGCAGAGCTGCGGCCCACGAGGAATGCAGTTTTGACACCTCTGATTATTCTAACCTGATCATCAATTTCATTTTGCACATTTATAAGGTAAGAAGATACAGGGAGTCCTCGAGTTGCGATGTAACCCGAATTTCGACTTAAAAATTGAATTTCCCCCTTAAAGTCAATATTTACATCAAAAATAATTTGCATTAAAAATTCTAAAATACATTAAAATTAAAATAAAAACAATAAGTTGCTGTCCGACTGAAGGCCAAGTCTCAGCCAATGTTCGTCGGTGTCGCTCCATTCTGCGATCTTTTTATGATGTCTAGCTTCGTTTTCCATGGTAATTGGTTTTCTTTTGGCTGGACCAACATTGATAGAAAACGAAGCTTTCTCCTTGGAGGCCATGATGTGGAAAAAAAAGAGGATGATAACGCCAAAGATACTCCCACAAGTGCACAAGCGCTAGCACTAGCTAAGGGCTAAATAGCGGACGAGGGAAAAACACTGCGGGCCTATATGGCGGACGAGGAGCCAAAATGGCGGACAGGGCGTAACCGTTGTAAAGTCAAAACGCCGTAATTCGAGTTCGCCTTAACTTAAGGACTCCCTGTATTTACATGTGAGTTCAAGTTAAACGTATTTCAAAACATCTGTCTTTCTCAGGAGCTGATGGACCATTTGAAACTGCAGGAGAGAGTTCATGACGAATCCAAGATCTTTCTGAAAAAACACAATGCGGTTAGTATGACAATAATCACTGAACAATTGTGATAATGCTACAAGGACGTATTTGTGCCGAAGTCTGGGCTATGAAATATTTCTTAAAAACACTCCTGGTTGAGGATCCAATAAGGCAAACAAAAGAGGTCATTTCAAGTTGTGTAATTTCTAATACTCAATAAATCATTCACACTGTTATGATCTTAAAACATCTCATTGTTTGCTAAACATAATTGCAAATTCAAGATCCAATCAAATCCTCCAACAGTCCTCATCTAACATAATACAATATGTCCTTGTAAATTAACTTTTTTGTTTTCAAATGTCTAGTTTTCTAATGGATCCCTTTTATCAATCTGAGCTCATGTTCTTCTCACCGAGCAGGAGTTACAAGAGCAGCTGCTACAGTGGCAGGAGTGCACTGAGAAGAACATGCAAGAGAAGGAGCAGCATCTCAACCACACGCGCCAAAGGAGAGCAGCTAACTTGGAAACGTTGACGACAATGCAAAAGAAGGTAAACAACTACTAGCGTCCACAATGCAAAGTGTGAAGTGATATTAAATTAACAAGTGTGCATTTGTTGTTGTTTTTTTAGTACAGCGAAATGGAGGAGGTGGTGAAGGAGGAAAGGGAGGAGGAGGAGAGACTGCGCCAGCTGGAGCTTAGGAATAAATCTGCTCTCAAAGTAACAACTTTCCATTTATTTGCTTGCTTGCCAACCACAAATGTCAAATGGTCTGCGTGGGGTTGCTTTGTGTTGTTGGTATTTCAGGTGGAACTATAGCACCCCCTAGCGGCACGCCATCTCTTGCGTACAACAAATACAATAAAATGTCAACACAAAACAAGCCCAAGCCAGCCATGGTTTTTAAAATACAAAACAGTCCCATGGTTAATTGGTTTTACTTTCACACAGTAAAGCAGTGTTTCTCATTTACTTGCTTGCCAATGTGCAAACGCAAAGCACATCTGTTTACTGGTTACACTGCACTGTGGAAGACTTTGTGGAAATGTTAACATGTTGAGTTGACCCTTGACCCTTGATGTTTGACCCTCATAGGTACAGGCTTGGTGGAGAGGCTGCATGGTCCGCAAAGGCTTCGGCATTTATCGGAAAGTAGAAGAAAAGAAGAGCAAGAAGAAAAAGAAGAAGGATGGAAAGAAGAAGAAGAAGAAATGAGTTGTATTCATTCATATTCCCACTTATTTCCCTCTTCACATTAACAACTGAACTTTTAACAATAGTGGAAAAAAAAAGTGCTCTATTTACATTAGTCTGTTCAATTATGAACCAGAGCCTGCTTTTTAAATAAACTACTGTTTTATCCATTTGCTTCAAATTGTAATCGGTTCTTCAAGAGTTTACAGATGGCAACTAAATCAGAGACATGAGTTGAACCCAATAAAGCATGTCTTTCTCTTAAAAAAGCCCTATTGTGCTTATTTTTCACCATTTAAAACCGTTTGCAGCGGTATTGATAATGTGTCTGTACCCTGTTGATTAAGAATTATAAGACACATTACGCCCTTTTTTTCCTGACTTATGCAAACGAGCCTCTGCTCACCTCGCCTCTTTTACTACAATGTGCTTGTGTCATATCATAAAATACAGCTATTCCCCGGCCCCACAGACGACCATTCGAGTATGTGCCGTTTTTCGGAACACTAATTTTTGCAAACACTGCAGCTAGCTGCCAAGTGGTGATTGGATGTGCGGGACTGTTAACGACAACAGTGCGACAACATAAAAAAAACAACCCAGATTTTCTCAAACTAAATAGCAAAAAAAATATTTCCTTTGTTATTTGTACATATGCCCCCTTTAACAGTACAGCCAACAGGTGGCTGAGTTACTACACTTTCTGATTGCGTGTTGTTGTTTGCTCCAATTTTGATGTATAACTGAGATAAGATCTGTCGCTGTAGCCTGTTCAAATGCAGTTTCTGTTCTGATGGTGGAAACAGATTAGATTTCCATGTTGTCCTTGCTGTCAAACCAGAATAAACCAATTCAAACATAAAACTCTAAAACCAAGTCTTGGCCCTCAAAAAGAGGTCTGAACTTGTAGGGACCACCAAAATGTCCCCACATTTTCAAGTCGGTCCCCAAATGGTAGTTAAATCAGGGAAAACACGGGTGTATGGTATGGGTATGCATGGCCCCAACAATGTAAGACAAAGGAACGCGCGTGCGCAGTGGTCACCAGAACAGTCGTCTGGAATGTTTGTGTTCAACGCGGCAAAAAGTTTGCCTGTATGTATGATACTACCGTATTTACTGTATTGGAGCATCTCTAAAATTGAGAAGAAAAAAAAAAAAGACGCATAAAAACTCGATGACTGCTCCATACGGAGCCAGCTCCTGTGTGTGCAACCGTTTTGCCCTCCTCACTTGCTTCTACCAATCACAACAGTGGCTGCTTTAACGTCATTAACGTGTCAGAAAGAGACAGCTCAACTTTCCCTGGCCTGGATAGTTTTTTTGTTTTGTGTGTGTGTCCAAAAAAAGAAAGAGACAATTGTAAAACGTTAATGGGTTATGTCGGGGTCGGCAAACGCCATCTTGGCGAAGTCGGAAGTGAAACACTGTGAGAAGAAAAAAAAAAAACTCCGAAAGCAGCATCCATAGGTTGCAACGATGACGAGAACCGGAGGGCGTTGTTCAAAGGTGTTTTCTCTTTCGCTTATGATTGTCGGCAACATCAAAATGAATGAATGGGCAAATGAGCGACTTCTTGCGGCCAGCGACGAAATATTTGGACTTGTGGAGCGAACGAAAGCGTCGAGCGAGGAGGAGGCGTTACGTGTGGAAGTACTGCGGCTGTGGATTGCAATCCACGCAGCTCATTCACCGCCTTGTCAACACACAAGGTAAGCGGCTGTGCTCATCACCTTTCACGGAAGTGAAGTATTTATTCGGCCACTCCGACAGCTTATATTCACCATCGATGAAAAATGCACCCTTGGAGGAGATTGTTTCAGACGTCATTTTATAGAAATATCTTAATTTGGACTTTTAGATCTTTTACCCCTTTGATTCCAAACAATTATTTTATTTTGGATAGAATATTTTTGTCCAACGAGAAGAGTGGGAGCTGTCTTGTAAATTATACGGCTGGAATGCCACCAGGCAATTCCCTGACTGCATAGCCAGCTCCACGCCTATTACTGTACTGTAAACCGGCGTCCTTACTAAACACCATAACAAGACAATCAAGTTTGGGAATTTGTGACAAGATTCCTACACTGACACACTTTTAGTGTGTTTCTTTTCTGGCATCCCATTTTGCTTTTGATATACACAACAATGAACAAGAACCTCCGTGCATCGAAGCGAAATTTAACTTCCAGTGGTGGGCAAACTCGGTCCTCGAGATTCCAGTCCTGCAGGTTTTGGATGTTTCTTTGCTCCAGCGCAGATGATTCCAATGAAAAGATCGTTATCAGGCTTATGCAGAGGTTGCTGATGAGCTGATCATATATCAGCTGTGTTGGATAAGGGAAACATCCAAAACCTGCAGCTGCAGGACTCCGGCCCTCGAGGACCGAGTTTGCTCATCCCTGACTTTTATAGACCCTTCTGTATATTTTGTGTTGCACACCACACAGTGAAGTAGATCATGCACATGCAGGCATACATGAATACATTTGGATGAAAGGGGTAGACAAACTGTCCTTTATCAACTCTTCAGCTGGGGTGTGTGTGTGTGCGTGAGGGCGTGTGTGGGCGTGGGTGTGTGTGTGTGTGTGTGTTGGGTCCTCAGTGAGTGTTTGACTTCACGAGTGTTTTTGCTTTTTCTTGATATATCACCAATGACAAGACAAAAAAACATAAACATGACAAAACTTACTGCTAGTGCTACATAGGAAGGAGTCGAGCTGCTGTTTATGCTGCTTGCACAATATAAGCAATATTGTTTATTTCCTGTTAATTGAGTGGCAGCTAGCCAAGTAGTTAGCAAGCCAACCTCACAGTTTGGAAGTTTGGTGTTTGAATTTGCACGTTCTACCTGTGTTTTTATACCACATTCTAAAAACATGCACGGTGGGTTAATTAAAGGTCATAAATGTGTGGAAAATGGCCAAACAAAACCGATTATGATTCAGTGCTTGGTTTTGTCCGTAACATGTCAGACAATAGGCATAAATATTGATCACTGAACCTTGTGAGGAATAAGCGGTTCAGAAAATGGATGGATGGATGAGCGGTTTACATTTCCTGTTCAGTTCAATTATAATTTTATGAATGAAATTAAATGTGAAAATTTGTTTTGAATTTAACACAGTTTCCAAGTCAATCACTATCATGGAGTGAATTGTGTTTATTTGTATCCTTTAGTAGTTGTACGGGCAATATTTTTTTTAATATTAGAAAAAGTTACTATATATATATATATTCTCTGTAACGCTTTGGGTGAGAGGTGGAGTACACCTTGGACCGGTCGCCACTTAATCGCAGGACACATACACAACTATTTACTCTTAGGTTCACACGTATGGACATAGTCTTCATTTAACCTATCATGCATGTTTTCAGAATGTGGGAGTCGTACTGTATAGAAAATAATTATTTGATAAACATATAGATATAATTTATACCATAAAGCAGCACTGGATTTATTACAGTAACTTGTGATGGTTACCTTTTGAATGAAGATGCAACAACAATATTCTGTCGTCCATGTACAGTAATTCTACATAATCTGTACATAGACTGTAAATAGCTGCAAAGTTGTTCATTATTTCAGTACCTGACAGTGAACTTTTTTTTCTTCTCCATCTTTGGTTCCACTTAAATGTAGTCTATTCAAAATGGTGAGGTTAAAAATGCCAAACCTGAAACTTGATAGTGGTTGTTAACAAACCTGTTTGTCATTTGCGTTTGTTCTTATTTTCCATCCCGCACATCAAGCTATGCGAGTATGCTTGATAAGGATGAAAATGCCACCATGCTTTTCTGCACCAGTTGTGAGGAAGTATGCCACTACTGATTAATAAAGGATAATAAAAGGTCACCTACTTAAAATATAGGTCACTCCTGGCTGGGTTGCTTTGAAGTTCTCAGCCAATTTCAACAGCCTGAATAAACGGGGAACGTTGTGTGAGTAATGATTGCAAGAGTGCCTCTGGCGGGGCTACAGGATTCAAATCCGCAGTTTCCTAGGTTACACTTTGTGTCCAACTGTTGCGGCAAAGCTAAAATAAATAAATAAATAAATACATTTTAAAAAAGCACAATTTCTCCACTTGTGCCATCAACCTACACCACATTAATACTTCAAATAAAATCCTTTCAATTTGGATCAGATAAGGCAGAATTCATTAGCTGTTAAAAAATGCTGTATGTATGTCTTGTAACATGAATAATAAAAACATTGAGTTGAGCGAGGCAACTTTGCTCAGCAATTTTGATGCTCAGTCACCTTGTGACCATGATGAAGTGTCCTTTAGCAAGATATTGTAACTGAACCGTCTATGTCCAGTTCAAAGTGCTAAAAGAAATTGTTGTTGTACATCACATGTTGCAATGAAGACTCTTTGTGTTCTTTTGAACGCTACTTTCTTTCTTTCTTTCTTTCTTTCTTTCTTTTTTTTTTTTTTTTTTGGAAAGTTACAGAGTGTACTTTCAGCTGTTTTCAAAGGTGCTGGGAATGGGTGCAGCAAGTAGTGCACTTTTTATTTTTTGCCACAATTGCTTTAAGAGTTTAGTTGATCAAACTAAAATTATGGGGGGAAAAATCCGTGCTTATCTGCATTATTAATTATTATTATTATTATTATTATTATTATTATTATTGTTGTTGTTGTTGTTGTTGTTGTTGTTATTGAATAAATTGTACTCATAACTGCTAAGACTTCAATGGTATTTTTTTGCAGCATGTTAAGCGACGTTCTCTTGCATGCTAATTATTTTATTGCGGAAGACATTGTTCTTCTTTTTTTATATCGTGGCAGGAAATGGTCAGTTAGCAGCTCCACATAATCTGCAGAAGTCATCCGAAAGGGGTCTACTCACTCACTCACTCCAGCTCAAAACATCACTCTGCCACCTCCATGCTGATGTTGTTGGGCCATGGTGTGCATTCGACAATCATCCAGAACAGAAAAACTCAAATTCATATGTGAATAAAGTTAAAGTACCACTGATTAAAAGTTTGGCAATTTTAAGCCTGCTCACAATGTATCTCCTTGTGAGATTGGTGGTTAGGGTTGGCCAAAATACGTCTCTCCACCTACAGCAGAGCTAACTAATATGCTGTGCTGTTTTGTGTAAACCTGTCAACAACATGCAGGCTACTCCCCCCACCCCCGTTCTCAGACGAGGAGCGAGAAGCAGCTAGTGTGACGCCGTCGTACTTCCCTCACGACCTCATTCCAGCATGTCCGGCACAAGTTCCACAGCGAGCAGGAGGGCTGAGGATTCGGAACCAGGACCAACCTCCAACAATCAGTCCGGTCCTGATGTTTTCTGCAAGCTGTGCCTCTGCGAGCATCCGCCGCCACTCACCAGGACACTACGCAGCTGCGCCTGCATCTTCTGTACAACTGTAAGTACAACTGAACGTCTTATAGTATCAACGAATACTTTGGCTGGATGTGTTTTTCTTTTCTATTTTTTTTTCTCAGCATTTAGAACCATACAAGAAACATAAGCTGTTGCTTTTCATTTGAACTGTGGTCACGCCAGACAAAGAATTGTGCCACCATGCTATATTTAGATTGATAAAAGTGTGCCCTCTGCTTATACTGTTGTCACAACACACCAGAGTCTGTCAGATTCACTCAACCTGTTTATGATCTCTTATAAACATGGTCGGCTATCACCTTAATAGAGGGACAAAGGTGTACTTCGAAATTGTTTCCTGTCTGGAGTACATAAGCAATTTGAAATGTTGACATTCTTCCCATTTGACAAGCCTTGAAAATGGATTGTTAGTCTATGTCAAGACAATCAATTCAACTTGATACATGGTATACAACTTTGGTATCTGAGTATTTTGTATTGTAACCAGTATAGTTTGGGGAATATTACAGTATGTTGCTTTTTTTTTTTTTTTTTTTTAATACAAGGCAGATGATTAAATCTTACCCAATAACAGACATTTTGCAACATTTTTATTTTGTTCCTCAAATGAAGTCTGCAGTTGTGCAACCCAATGATTACAGTTTCAACTAAGCTTCTATTAATTCATGCTTGAGTAACGTATGACTTGCTGAGGGTTTTAAAAGTGTCCCTGAACTTAAAATATTTTTTAGAAAGGTTTCTTGTTGTATTTGATATAATAGTCAAGGCTCCTGTGATATTTCTTTCCCTCCAGTGTCTGCAGCAGTATGTTGAGCTGGCCATCAAGGAGGGTGGGGGAGCACCCATCACTTGCCCAGACATGGCTTGCAGAAAAACTGGGGTGCTACTTGACTCTGAGGTATGCCGCGACAATAAAAACATGGGAAATGTGTTTCAGCAGTTTGTTCAGACTTTTTTTTATTATTTTTTTTTTATGCTTTTAAACTTGGGAAGAAAACTGTATAATTATATTGTACATTTAATCCCAATTAAAGAACAGTCAAATGCAGTAGTTGACCAGCAGAGGCATGGTCCAATGATGAAGAAACCATCTCATAGGGGCAGCCATTTTGCCACTTGCTGTCACCTAAAGATGACATCACAGTTGACCAACCAGTTGACATCCAGTTGTCAACCAGTTGACATCACAGTTAACCAACCACGGCTCACCTTTTTTCTTAGTTTTCTTAGTTTGATCATGTGACATTTGCAAGCTGAACCGCGATTGGATCATTGGTTGATCCCTGAACAACTGTGATGTCATTTTCATTCGACAGCAAGTGGCAAAATGGCCGCCACTGACATGGTTAAAAGCGGTTACATTTTGCTCTTAGCTCCACTTCCACAAACACAATATTAATCATAATACCGTGTTTAGACTGGTGGGCGCTCATAGAAAATATAATTGAAAAGAAAATCTTTGGGTTGACGTTCTCTATCAAGGGATACTTGACTCATTGAGTCATTTTCAGCAGGAAAAAGTAAGTAGGTAACGACAAGTCATGGCTCAGTTTGCTAACCAAAGGTGAGCAGTGATTGGTCGTTACCTACTTCTTCAGCACAGGTGATGTCATCTTCAGTCGACAGCAAGTGGAAAACATAATTTAGTTTAGTTTAGTTTGTACATGAAAAATGATGAAGTTTTCAAATTCATTCTGGACAAAATATTAACTTTTTAATGGCTCAATACAAGTATCTCTTTAATTAAATACACTGTGACCTACATAGAGTGATTATTTCCAAAGATTACTTTGTTTACAAGTTAAATTCTGCAAAGTCAAATCTAAAAAACATGAACTTCAGTATGAAATAATCCAAAACACATTCCACAACATCTTGCAACTATGTAGTTCAAATATAAACAAGCATATTCTGTGTGTGTTTCCAGATAGCCGACTTGGCCTCTGCTGAGCAGACTAAGCTGTATGAGCGTTTGAAGTTTGAGAGAGGTGAGTACTGTTTGCCTGGCGACAGGCAATGGGCTATTTGAGGTCACACATCAGTTGGAGGCTGCACCAAGTAGCACCACTGAGCTTCACATTCTTGGGTTGTTGTGTTTGGAACGCCTGTTTTTCCAATTCATTTCTTTAAGGAAAATGTATATAAGAGTAAGTGAAGTTTACAAGCTTATTTATGGAAGAAATTAGGACACAAGTGGATATGCAACATAACATTAAGCGTCCGTATAATGTGCTCTCCACAGGAGTGAAACTGGACCCGAGTAAAACCTGGTGCCCGGTGCTTGAATGCCAAGCTGTGTGCGACGTGCCGCTGAGCACTGAAGGCCGGCCCGGTGCTGTGCCATGCCCCACATGTCGCGCAGTCTTTTGCTCCAGCTGCAGAGAACCCTGGCAGGGGAACCATACCTGCCCCGAGCACCAACCCATGATGTCACACACTGGTGAAAGCAGGTCAGTCAGACAAGTGTGGAATTTTGAAGTGTTATGTGTGTGGAATTAAATGAGTGAGGAGTATGCAAAGAACCATTGTCTATTCCAACAGTTGCTTTATCTACATAGAACCACGCTGCTTTATTTTAGCTCACTGAGCTGCGACTCTGTGAGACTGATGTCACTTGAATAATATTGTGATTCCATTGTGTTTGAGCCGAAGGGAGGAGGGCGTGCCCAAAGTCAGACTGCTCGCTGTACAGAAGGCGCTTGTGTACTGCAATGAAGCAGGCCTCTCTCTGCAGTGGCATGAAATAGGAATTCATTTAGCTGATCCAGAACAAATACTTGGACAGTGACAGGGTTTTTATGATACTTTATATAACACGAGAGTAGCCATTCAGCTCCCAACCATTATTTTTAGTACAGAGAGTTTGACAATGTTATGTGCCGGGGTTGGATCCCAAAAACGTAGACACAAATAAGACCTTAACTATTTATTCACATCGATAGGTGTGGAACAAACAAACTTGACTAGACGAGAAACAACGAGAGTTGCACAGAGGAACAGCGGTAATAATCCAACAAAAACTCACACTTCTCAGTCAGTCTTAAATAGACAGCGAATCGATCTGATTGGCTGTGGCTAGACATGTGGGTAACAGGACTGACATGGTATTATCTGATTGTCTGTTGACCAGATAAAGAGATTAAAGATTCTTGACATCACATAGCTAAGCTTCTGACATTATATAGCTTCTTACAAGTTGAAACTAGATGCTGGTTACATCAGTTCAAAACAGACACTTTACCACACGGTCATGACCCAAACATAACCCTTGCATGACCCTAGTCATGACAGACAAAAACTGAAGTCGAGAGCGCATGGATGTCAGGGTCATTCCATGCCAAATCACCCAGAGGATTTTGATTTGAATCAAACTTGCTGCACTTATTTATAGTAATCCCATAACATTAAATATCAACTTTTAGGTTGATCAGAGAAGGGATTTTTATTTAATTTTTGTCCAAAAGTGGCGTGGCCACCTTTCTTTGAGTAATTATAACTCAGGAACTACTTGGTCAATCTTCACAAAACAATCACCGTTGGAAAGGGAATTCCACAAGGAATTATTTAGAAGATTGGTGCATATTTTAATAACCTCTTAACCTTTTCTTTTATTTGACCTTGAAATTGACGTTGACTTTTATGTGACTTTTTCATGAACAGTAATCTCTCACATGTTCTCTAAAACAAATAAACGTTTCAGAGAGGTAATTTTAAGGAGTCAACGTATCCATATCCTCAGATATTCATTGAATATTCCTTCAATATTTGATTCTTCAACGAATATTCAATGATGTGCGAGGGCATGGTTACTTATGGTGGGCCGTCACTGGTGCTGTCATGATTGAATGTTTTTAGAATCGAGTAATCTATCCATTACTCAATCAACTAATCAGGTTCATTTTGATTTTGCATTAAAGTAAATCATAAAAGCATTACCCCTCTGATTATTGTTTGTTAACCAGTGATTGGTGTTTATTTTGTACTTCGTATTCGTATAGTGATTTAAAAAAAAAAAGGGGGGGGGGGGGTTGATGCTCCGATTGACCTAAAATTTGAGATTAAGTGTAAGATTTAGATTTTTTTTTTTTTTTTTTTTTTTTTTGGGAGGGGGTTGATTTAGCAATACTGACCTATTACCAAAATGCTGAGTTTCCTCCTTGTAGAAGCCTTTCCGCTCTCTTCAGTTGTTGCTAATTTTGTGAGTGAAAATTATGCTCAATTGGGTTCGGATCAGGTCAAGTCAAGTCATCTTTATTTATATAGCGCTTTCCAAATAGCCTTCGCTGTCACAAAGCGCTTTACAGAAACACAACAAAACATTAACAGCAAAACAATACAATCACAACAAATCAACATTTTTTTTCATTCCTACTAAATATGCTTTGATATTTGAAGTATTTATGGATGAAAGAGGACATAATCAGGTGATTGGTGTTGGTGATTGCTGCAAATACCAGCATATAATACCCAAAACTTAGCGTAGTTTTGAGTTTTGACACACAACATTTACACAAACAGTTTCTGTAAATGCCTTTTGCTGTACCACTTCTTTATGTTATTAAGTGCTTTGTGTACCAAGCTTAGTAATCGGCTCTATTCACTATTAAGACTTATTAGCAGTGATGAGAAAGTTTATTTTCTATGTGAACTAGTTAAAAGTTCACAAATTCTAAAATGATCTAGTTCAGTGCATAGTTCCTAATACAAAATTTTAAACTAAGTACACAATTACAAAATGACCTAGTTCATAGTTCCTTTTTTTATACAATATTTTGCTGCAAGTCATTATTCTCAAAACACTGGCATTTCCCCATTGCTGCCACCCATTCTGTCCACACTCGTAGACAAGCTGCAACTTTCACCCTATAATCTCAAAAATGTGAGGAAAAACTAGCTTGAATGTGAATGAGGAATGATAACAAAAACATGACTGTAGTCTTTAATGTGTAAGCACAGACACAATCTAAGATCACAAGTTGAACCAGGCTCGGGTAGAAAATTACATAGCTGTCACACACTCTAACTAGATCCCCCTCTCATCGTCAGGTGACTGTAAAACCTTCCTTGCCTCATCAAATCCAAAAGGAAAACACTTCTAATGCCCACAAGGGACACAAACACAAACTTAGTTTACTCTTTGTTGCCTAACAACAACACACCAATTTCCTGAGTCAGGTGCCATCATGCTTTACATTTTGATGAT
This sequence comes from Festucalex cinctus, assembly GCF_051991245.1. NCBI lineage: Eukaryota > Metazoa > Chordata > Actinopteri > Syngnathiformes > Syngnathidae > Festucalex > Festucalex cinctus. The sequence goes on from NC_135417.1 coordinate 19,886,852, forward strand.
GCATGTGCCACTCTGCTGCAGTGACTCTGAGTCGGCCATCAAACAGTGTCCCATGTGCGGCATCTACATAGAGCGGAATCAAGGTTGCGCACAAATGCTGTGCAAGAGCTGCAAACACACCTTCTGCTGGTACTGCCTGCAGAACCTGGATGTGAGTCTTAAAAAATAAACACCACTTTTTCACATCGGTGTCTCAACATGTGTCTTTTGTAATTGCAGGGTGACATTTTCCTCAGGCATTACGATAAGGGGCCTTGCAGAAACAAACTTGGCCACTCCAGAGCCTCGGTTATGTGGAACCGAACGCAGGTAAGCAGCACAGACAAACACAGTTGTCATTCATGAATGCATGTACAAACAAAGGCTTGCCGGGAAGAGAAAGAGCAAATATTGGAAACAAGAAGTTGAACAGCCCCCCGGTGTCCCTTTATAACACTGATGATACTCTTATACAGGTAAGAAGAACAGAGCACATTCGGTCCAAACTTTACGTTATTTCAAGTGCAATGTTCCCTCGTTTATCACAGTTTCGTCTTTCGTCGCGGATTTTTTACAGCGTGCTTTTTGTTGTTGTTTTACAACGTGCTTTTTGGTTTGTTTATGTTTTTGGTCTTTGGCTGGCCATATCTCCCCAAGCCTACATCCGACCTGGGACATTCAGGCATCCGCGGGTTCATCTCGACAAGACCTTTCCAACGGTGTCTGTCCCGTCGCTCCACGACATTGCATTCCGGAGACAGGAAATATATACTGTGCTGTATAACAATTAAATAAAAAAACAACAACACAATTTTAATGGAAAACAATGACTGTAAATGGAAAAAAGCAGAAATAATAAATGAAAAAACAGTCAGAATCTAAGAATCATACAAAAACGAAAAAAACATATAAATGAAAAAAATATACAGTGCTGTATACAATGTAAATAATAACAAAAAAAATTTAACAAATGGAAAAAAATGAATGTAAATTAAAAAAGAACATATATGATGAATTAAAAAGCATTTATAATAAAGTAAAAATTACGCCAAAACTAAAAAACATATATATTTAACAGGAATTAAAAATAAAAAAATAAAAAAATAAATAATGTGGATTTCCATTATCACGGGTAGTTTTTGGAATGTAACACCCTCAATAAATGAGGAAGTCAACCCTCTCCCAAAATGTTTTGACATGTTCTATGCAACCCCACTAGTCTGAATATTTGTATTCTGGTTAATATTGCGTGAGTGGAATATGAGTTAAGCAGCAAAATCCAGCCATTTTTATCAGGGGGCGGCCATTTTGCCACTTGCTGTCGACTGAAGATGACATCAACGTTGCTCAGGTCTCAGGCAACAACCAATCACAGCGCAGCTTCAGAAAACAGGTAAACTGTGATTCGTCGTTGACTGTGATGTCATCTTCAGTAGACAGTAAGTGGCAAAATGGCCGCCCCCTGAGATGGATAAAAACGGCTGGATTTTGCTTCACAACTGCTATTCCACAAATGTAATGTTAATCAGAATGTCATGTTTGGACTAGTGAGGTCACATATAACTTATTATTGTCAAGAAAAAACTCAGCCACCACACAAGCAGGAAAACTTGATTGCAGTAGAATCAGCGTGTGTGGACAGAACCTGACAAACTCATCTTGGCACAGTTCACGGAATCACTCTCTGAGATGACACCAATGTAACCGATATTGACCAAAAAATGTGTGTGCCACATGTTTAGGATTTGTTGTAAATTCCCATGTACACAATTAGCCCTTCATCAGACATTAATCTGAGATAATCCCACAAATCCCAAAATCTTGCCCTCAATTGATGTCACGTAGTCAACAAAACTATTTGGCGGTGAACTTTTGGTTCCACATGACTGAAGATTTACTGTATCAAAGATCCATCACTTCCTTCAAGTATGAGAAAGATGCAATGTATTCAGTACAGCCCATTTTCCAACGTCAATGAAAGCCCAGGGGCAGAAAGTTTGCAAAGTTGCACAAGTACATCAGTGCAGCTCATCAGCTCGTGATTGAGTTACTTCCTTGCCAAACAGGTTTTAAAACCCGCAAGTCTGCTGTCGTCATGGCGATCACATGCCGTCTAATGAGGTCAATTTGATCACTTGATACTGTCATCCGAGTTTTACTGGAGGTTATCAATTCTGCTTTGATTTGGCTACTGTTTGCTGATGCTTGTGTTGTAATACAGTAGATGCTTTTTGCTGATGTGTATTTTTAGTCACGTTTCCAACACAATGATGTTCCTGCAAACAGGAGTGTTTGTCTTTGGTTTTCCTGGAGGAGCCATACTTTCCTTTCTGTTTGCAAACTGCCCTTTTCCAATAACCGATTACACTGGATTTTCTGCTTATTCTGTTATTGTGGCTCTTACATCAGATCTCTGTTTGGCGCCACAGTCAACATTCTCAAAACAGTCATGAGGTGAAACACACAATACCGCACTAATATGTTGTTTACTGAACCCATGTCAGATTCTCTTTAGTCACGTAGCGCAACTACTATATTGGCTTCAGGGCATTTTGTGTTACAGGTTTCACATAGTAATAACAAAACATTGCTGTTGCATTGGGTGACATTTTATCATCTTAAACATACACATCTAAAAATAGTCCCCAAACAATAAAAAAGAAAGCCGCAATCTCAAATGATACTTTATACGGTGTGAATAACAAGGCCTGTCACGATAATTACTGGATCGATTTATCGTTCAATAAATAAAAAGGATCATTTTTTCCTGACTCGATAAATTTGTTATTTGGTATATTAATATGTGTGTACCATTTTAAGTTTAAATAAATACCTGTCAGTATTCTTCTGTTTGAATTCTTCTGTAGCAAGTCACACTGATGAGCTACTTTTTTAGAACAGACCCATGGACTACTCATGTTGTGCTTGGGGATAACTAGTACACACTGGCGCCATGTTTAAAATCCTTTAGTTACTACTATTATAGCACTCTGCCTGTTTGTTCTCTCTCTCTCGACGTAAAGCTCCACTCCTCCACTTTCAGAATTCGTTGCAATTACGTTGCTTGTGCAAACGGTTAAGGAGTTACGGTGATTTGAAAAACAGGCATATTTTGAGGGTTAAAAAAATAAATAAATAAATAATAATAATAATAATAATGTACAGTAATTGAAAGGGCAAAATGCCACCCTTCCGTCCCTCCCCCTCTGTTCATAAATGCTCACCCCTCCCCTCTATGCTCAGCGAGAAGGTGATTCCGGTTTGTTTCTGCTTGTTTACTTTTTTACTCTGCTAGCATACAGTCATATTGTGCCATGTTTAAACATCCTCTTAAAAAAAGAAAATAGACAATTTCTTGTGATGACCTGCTTTATTTGTTTATGCATTTATTTATGCTTGTATTTATTTACTTTAAATAGATTTTATTCATTATTCTAAATTTCGATGCCAGTGTTGACTGTTCATGAGAATTCAAAGTTAATGGCGCTTAAAAAGGATGTATTTGAAGTATAATGTCTAATATCGTTTTATCGGTAGCATGGAAAATAACATCAACACTGTCATTTATCGTGATAGTTTCTGGGAAACGATATGGTCCTAAAAAAAAAATCATTCAGGCCTAACAATAACAATTTGAACCTTTAAGGTGTGTGACTTGATAATGTGATATTGTAGTGCTGCTATACATTAGATTTTCTTGCCAAGTTGTCAATCTGCCCATTCCTATGTTGGCCTCCAGGTGGTGGGAATCTTGGTTGGGTTGAGCATTGTGATGCTGGTGACCTCTCCACTCCTCTTGCTGGCCTCGCCGTGCATCCTGTGCTGCCTCTGCAAGACCTGCAGGTTGAAGAAGAAGAAAAGAAAGAAGGGCTTCAGTCCGCCAGACTCCTCCACGTAGCAGCTTTCCTGTCGGGCCCTGCAGCAGGCTCAAGCAGCTGCCGGATCGTGGCCATCACCACATGGGATGTGCTGTCTGGTACAAAACCCCCCCAAAAAAGGCCTTGATAGTGACGTCAATAAGTACAGTACACATAATCAGCATTCAGTGGGAATGTTATATACAGTACTCTAAATCACCACTGACTCATGAGCATTTTGCCAGAAGAGTTGCAATAAATCGAAATCTTGCACTCGTGCACTTCAACCAGCTTTTACTGTGTGTACGAAGTGTCAAAATGCACTCAAGTGCCTCACTCTACTGTGCCTAGTGCTGGGTTGCATTTCTTTAGCCTTCTTCTCTTATCTATCGTATGCACATCATTTACAATGTCAATAAGTCACAATTTAACCTGAATGTCAAAAGGAAGACGTAGAAAAGCTAACTGTCCCGTGTGCACCTTATTCTGTTGTAAAACAAGATGGCGCTTCAAAAGAATGTTTTTCACTGGAAATATGTTTTTGTTTCCATGGGGCCTATGCGCCATAAAGCAGCAACCCCCAATATTTTTGCAACATTGACCCGTTTCACGTCAAGTAACTATTTTCATGGAATGGCAGAGAAACAAATTAAAATAAAGACAGAAAATATATATATATATATTATTATTATAATAATATTTTACTCATTCTTGCTAGCTTGTGGGGTTACTTTTTTTTTCTTTTCACATGACCAAGGCAAGCAGTTTGATTTGGCACCGATGCACATATAATTTTCGAAATAAAGGTTTTTTCAGATGCTGATAATCAAAATCTTTATTATTATTATTATTATTATTATTATGGTGGTTGGGTACTGCTGCTTTAAAGAAGCATTCGTATTTGTTGTCTGAAGTAGTTTTTTTTTGTTGACGTTTCTGCATCACACATTTTCTAAAAGTGAAATAAAGACACTCCAATAAATGTTTTTTTTTTTGTCTTGTGCTTATTGGCAGCATTTCTTATGTGATGACTCTTGATAGTGGTTGTTGACAAGAAAACAGATTGCATCGAGACATTTTGTCATCGGGTGTCAGGTTCTTGCATGGATGATGAAAAAATGAATTGAAACCTGTTTTATAGGTCTGAATTCTGTGACGGTGAGGCAGTGAATGTCATGGAGGACTAATGCGATATTGAGATGATGTGTGTGCGGTTTGTAGTGTCAGTTTCAAGAATCAAGGCCGTTTTTTTGTTTTTTAATAGTTGAGTGGGTAGTAGTAGGTCCAGATAGATCCTGCTTACCCACTTGTGGTGAATCCCTACGAATGGTCTTCTAGACCATGTTTGTAAGACCTCTACAAAGATTATGATGTCTCCAATTGGGTGAAATGTTCAAAATGGTAAGATACAGAGGGGTGTGCTTAACAACATAGACTACTAGGGGTGTGAATTGCCTAATACCTGACGATTCGATCCGTATCACGATTCATAGGTCACGATTCGAATCGATACCGATTAATCCCGATATGAATTTACAAGTCGATTGCTGTGACTTTTTTTCTGAAATTTAGACAATACCATTCCTTAAACTTGTACATGCACACTGTAAGATTTGTATGAAAATGAAATTATTTATTGATCTGAAACTTGAGTCAGTGAGCCACTGTATTTAACAAACGGGTTGTAACCTTTTTCATATTTGAACAACATTGAAATAAAATATTAAGGCTTAATGTTCATTACATTCTTCCATGCTTAAGGTGTGAAAGTTAGATCTTTTGCTGAATATTTTTCCATCAAAAAATGATGTTAAAAAATCGATTTGGCTGCCTATTGAATCGATTTGATAATTGTGTGCTGTAGTATCGCGATATATTGCCGAATCGATTTTTTTTAACACCCCTACAGACTACTGTACTGGTATTGTGTTTATCCAAGTTACATAAATGAAATAACGAACACACTTCCCAACTATGTAAGAGATCATCAGGAGTGCCTCGGGACATTATTCAATTCCACTCCATTGCTTAAAAAACAAAGCAAAAACAGGATGATTAAAAATAATTCTCTACCTTTAATGGCAGAAGGCACAATAAACAGTTCTATTTACACAACACATCTTGTTTCCCCTTTTATCAATTTCTCAAAGTATTCTTTTCATCTTTTCAACACACAATTTGGAACTAGTCAACATATTTTCATCTCTATCCTATCTTGCAGGTCCCCGTCTGGCTCATCTGTACAGACCTTTTTATTGAAAAACGTTTGTCCATTTAAATAGCAACGTCAATGATTTACTGGTTTTTACTGATTAATATTAAAAAGGGAAGAAAATGCACATAAAAAGACTTCTCAAAAACAAAACCGAGCGGCTTCTGTTCAAAGTGTTGCTTTTTGGGGCTCTACTGACACCTTGTGGTAATGTACTGAACTGCCTGTTCAGGAAGAAGAAGAACTTCGACAAACTTACAAACTTGCTTATGCAACAGCCTTTATCGTCGTGCTTCAATGGCGTCTGAGAAGGAATTCTTTGCGGGTAAAAACACTTACTTTGTGTGTCTAAGCTAACACGTGTTGAATTTTTTGAATCGTGGCAGTTTTGTGAGAGTGCAAACTCGAAGGCCGAAGCAAAACAACTTTGAATTGTACTTCGGTGGAAAAGCGATTTTGTCTGAGCCAAGTACCAACTCTTGTTTCTCACACAAAAAGTCAGCCCTACATTGCGCAACATGTGTGCAGATATGCGCTTTATTGTTTGCCCGGTAGAGTTTTCGATGTTTCCAAATGCGGACATGAAATCTTGCATATTTTTGTGGAACACAGGCATTCCCAAGATCCCATATGTTTCCAATGCTGGGCCGGGAAATGTCATGTGCTTCAAACACTACAATGCACAGGAGGTATCAGTGCCACACACAACTATCATTTGAGGTGACGTCATAGGTGAATTCGTATTTCCGCTGTGCAGGTCCTTCTGGGGAGGACGATGGAGGACTGGCTGAGATTCTCGATCTGCTACTGGCACACTTTCTGTGGAACTGGTACTGTAACAATTAGTCACCCCAAATAATGACATACGATGCCATAACACCGGGTATGCCTTCATATCAAATATAAAAACGCAATTAAAAATGCAGTTAAAGCTTGGCATTTCCGTTTCAGGCTTTAATATTTTTTACTGCATGCAATGTATTTGTTTTTTAAGAGACCGTGTCATTTGATGTTTGGACTTTAGGTGCCGACCCCTTTGGCTTTCCAACTCTTTTTCGGTCTTGGAACGAAGGCTCTCCCATGGAAGCAGCCAAGAAGAGACTGCAGGCTGCTTTTGAGTTTTTCACCAAGATTGGCGTGAGCAAATTTAAATTTTTATCAAAGTGTGACCTGCACAAATGGATGAAATCCTGCCTTGTTCACTTGTTGACACGTCTGCTTGTTTTCACAGGTGAAGTATTACACATTTCATGACAGGTAACCTGACATGATCTCTGAGGTGGCAGAGCAGATAAACATGGGTGGCAAAATATTATCTGGCTTTATAGAGACATGGCACCCGAGGGCTCCACCCTGGAGGAGTCAAATAAGAATCTGGATGAAATCAGCGATTTAGCTCTCAAGTTGCAGAAGCAGACTGGAGTCAAGGTGCTGTGGGTGACCTGCAACCTATTTGCCCATCCAAGGTCTGTGCAATACGCTTTTGGATAATATTTAGTTCAGTTTAGTGCTGTCTGACCTTGGACAAGCCTTCTAAAGCCTTTGAATTTGCTTAGTTGGATTTTTGTCAGCGTCAAATGAGATGTTCTAGTCAATTTAACAGCTGGTCTGATTGTTTTTCGCAGGTACATGAATGGCGCCGCCACCAACCCAGACTGTCACGTTCTGGCCTATGCTGGTGCTCAAGTCAAGAAGGGACTGGAAGTTGCCAAGAAGTTGGGTGCAGAAAACTTTGGTATGGGAGATAAGCAACTTTGGAACCTTAAATGCTTTGTAACCTTTAAAAGTGAACTTCATTTCTTAAAATGTATACAGCATTTTAGGGTTTTTTTTCGTAAAAAAGCTGTAAACGACAAATGTATCTTCTCTTTTGTCGTCAGTGTTTTGGGGCGGAAGGGAGGGTTTCCTCTCTGTCCATAATACTGACGTTGCTGCAGAACTGAAACATATGGCCAACTTCTTCAAAATGGCTGTCAGTAAGTAAATATACACCTGAAAAAAACTTCATTTGTACACAATCCAATGAACTGCCTTTAGAAAGGTCATCAGTGCTAATCATCTTCTTCTTCCTGGTGGGGCCTAACAAAAAATAAAGAAGCACAGCTCTCTAAATTGTTTCAGATGGCTCAAGTGAAATTGTGTATCTAATGTTAGTTAGCAGTGATGGATGAAGAAGAATGTTTGTCAGTTTTTACATGTGCTTACTATGACCAGAGTACAAAGAGAAGATTGGGTTGAAGTGCCAGTTTTTGATTGAGCCAAAACCAAAGGAGCCCTGCAAACACCAATATGACTACGGTAAGCTGTTCAACTATCGAGCGTTCCATCCTCCAAGTTTTGCAATTTGACGAGCCGTCACTTTTTTTGTTCTGCAAGCCAAAATTTGAATTATTATTATTATTATTATCACTTTGTTATTTTTATTCTTTTATTGTTATTTTTATTATTACATTGTTCCCTCGTTTATCACAGATGCGATGAGCGTCCTGGGCTTCCTCAAGCATTACGGCCTGGAAAGCCACTTCAAGTTGAACATCGAACCCAACCACACCACCTTGGCGGGACACTCGTACGAGCACGACGTCGTCCTGGCCTCTGCGTGAGACACCGCAACGCGCGCATCATCTTCCACGTGGTCACACCTCAGCCTGGCGAAGCTAACGACTTCTCATCTTCGCAGCTTTGGCATGCTGGGATCAGTCGACGCCAACACGGGTTCCCCTGACCTCGGCTGGGACACGGACCAGTTCCCCATGGACATCAGAAACACAACGTTGGTCATGAAGGTGACGCTTTCCGTGACATTTGGAACGTTTGTATGTCAAACGTCCGTGAAGTGTCATCTCTCCTCCAGACCGTCATTGAACAAGGCGGCCTGCAGCCCGGCGGCCTGAACTTCGACGCAAAGGTGCGCAGAGAGTCCACCGACCCGGAGGACGTCTTCATCGCTCACATCGGAGCGATGGATGCGTTTGCGCGAGGACTCAGGAATGCCGTTGCCATCCTCGAAGATGGGCTTCTCGCAAACATGCTCAAGGCATGGATGGACGGACTCGTGTTTTTATGAAAAACGCCAGCCGTGCGGTTTTGACGTTTCTAACTGGCGGTGGATTGTTTGCACAGGAGCGCTACTCAAGCTTCAGCCAAGGCATCGGACTGAAAGTGGAAGAAGGTTCTGCTACTTTGGAGGACATGGAGGTAAAAGTACATACCTCAATTATCTTTACTATATTCTTCAAGAAATTTGTGAAAACACTATTTAAAACAAAATGTTTATGTAAATGTTTTATTTCAGGCTTTTATCCAGCAGAATGGTGAGCCGAAATCGACATCAGGGAAGCAAGAAAAATATGAATCCATCTTTAATTATTATGTGAAATAATAGATTAATTCCTGCCCATGGAAAAGAGATAATGAAATGAGCATGTTAATTCCACTGCTCAAACCTCACAGAGCACATTCAACTAATTGTAGCATGTAATTATCTTGTTTATAATTGTAAGACAGTCTTGGGTGTGATGCAGAACATTAAAAGCACATTAAATGTTCTTTTATTGTTGTTTATTCACTACTAGCTCAGCTAATGTTATGAAACAGTTGCAAAAACACATTTGTTCACAAATACCAGTGTATACATGTGGTCAGATTACATCTCATCACATCATTTTTCACTTTTTCATGAATATCCACTGTTGCCTGCTCTATTAATATGTTAAGTATGATGTACAAAATAAAACGTGCAATAAAACTGAGTAATACTCATTGCTCAATGAATGAATGAATCATTATTTCCAGCAGGTGGTGCTGTTTCTTTTCAACATGTATGTTATATATAATACAGAGCGTGTTTTGTTTTCTTCACTTTTATTCAGCTGATTACAATATGTGGGTTTATTGTATAATTTAAATTTAAGATAATCTGACAAAATTCAAATTAAATTGACGTACTTTACACACCTTCTAATTTTGAACTTTTGGGTCAAGTTGATGTCAATAAACCTCTGCCATTTTTCAACTCTAAATCCAATAAAATACCGTACTTATAGAACAACTAAAAATGTGTATTTCCCCATCTCAGGCAACTTTTTTTGTCCTTGTTTATTGTACTGAAACTGTCATTTGAGTAGCTAGAGCGATAGAGGAGTGATGTGTCCTGTAATGTAGAATCCTCATGTAAGTGAACGCTTGTGAGAATGGCAGCTTTTGAAGTTATTGTTTCGTGGATTAATGCTGCAATATACTTTGAGTTCATTGGGACGCAAATGGCATCCATTCGGCGAGTGGCCCTTGTTCGACGTCTTCCTATTGATCCAATCTCCTCTGCGGTTAACTTCCAACACTTTTGAGTCTCTCTGGTAGTTTGCTGTAATAGTGAACGTCATAAAATTGCACCTTTCTGACATCACATCATACTATTCGCCCTGGCAGTTGGCGATCCAATCAGCGTGCGCGTGGACCGTTTACTTTCCCCCTGTACTCCAATCATCACATAGCGTGAGCTCTGCTCACCGGTGCGTCTCATCTGATTGGAGGGCTGGGAAAGTTCTGGTGGAAGTAGCCAATCCGAAGAGGCAGCGTCTCGCTCATTGTCATCTGATATTCAGCATCCCTCGATTTGGCAAGCTAATACGAATTAACATGAGTTACGAAAGTGGCGATTTATGTTGGAGCACCTTTATTCAACAATGGATGAAGATTAATTCGTCTCCCAATTCAGTCGGTAGTTAGCGTCACGGCCCCAATATTATTATTATTTTTTAATCAAATCGTTCTTCACTTTTGTTTGTTTGTTTTTATTTATTTATTATAAACTCCGAGATGTGGACTTTTTTGGGACTAGCCAGCTTCACTTATCTGTACAAAAAATCCGGAGCTGTTTGGACGTTGGCTCAGAGAGAGCTTCTGACAGCCCTCGTTTTATTTCTGTCCGTTGGACTGCTGTTGTCTTATTTCAGATACTTCCATGGCCACAAGCTCAGAATCTCTCAGGTGTTAAGTTCACCTTTGAGCCTCTTGTCCCTTTTGCCTGTCGTCAACCATCTCATCCCGAAAAGTTCGTCACAGACTCGTCACAATGCGGGCAACACGTGTCAAAAGGTAAGAATGTACCCCAAGAGAGGGATGTTCACGTGTTCAAAAATTGTTTTATATCGCACTACAAACGATTTGGTTGTTTATGTGTATGGGTGCAGACATGTAACGTTTATTTCTGAAGTACATACTGAATCTTAATATAAAAGTGCTGTGTAGCTATCTGAATAAAAGAGCACATTTGATCACTGAAAAAATATACAGATTTCATCAGCTCTGGCCTGGTATAAAACCATGATTAAAAAAACAAAAAAAACCCAATTATCATTTATTCTTTTATTGGAAAATGAGTGGTGATCATGCACATTTAACAGATGTTGTGAAATTGTATTCCGCCTTGAACGATAAATTCAAATACAGATTTAATGTACTTCAAATTCCAATTTTGTGTTGTTTTTGTAAATCGCAAACATAGGCCACTCTTCTTTTTATGGCTTGTGAAAGCTTGGTACAATTTTTCTACTAAAGGATAATAACCAAATTATGTATTGTAGTAGGCATGTAAAGAACAACAATATTAAATAAGGGATTGCAATTGTAATTGGCAGCCAAGCCACACATCTTGTCTGTAGACAAACGCAGTAGAGCTCAGCTTCTGGCTAGCGCTGTAATGTCTCTATTTAATTTCCCCGATAGAGCCCAAGAAGAAGGCAACAAGTGGCTAGTGCATCTTCCACATCCTCCTCACAAGTTGGCACGTCCGTCGGGCTCGGGACAGATGCTGAGCCAGATGTGGTGATAGTCGGGGCCGGCGTCCTGGGATCGGCAATGGCGGCCGTACTGGCGCGGGACTGTCGACGGGTGACGGTGGTGGAGAGGGACCTGAAGGAGCCCGACAGGATCGTGGGCGAGCTGCTTCAACCTGGAGGCTATCGAGCGCTCCAAGAACTCGGCCTGGAAGGTCAGTGACTTCCAAGTGCTTGATACGCAGCGACAAGCATGAGACCACTAACTTCATTTTCAAGGCTTTTTTGTTTTTGTTTTTGCAGTGTACAGTATGTAACGATATCCAAACATCACGATACGAATCACAATATGAAGCGCACGATTCGATAGTTATCACGATATTGTGGGGAAGTTGCCGATATTTAACAAAAGTCACAATATTGTAACAAAAAAGAAAAAAAAAGACACCATATATAAAAGCACAATATTGTGCTTTTGCACATAACAGTAATGCATATAAACTACCTACAGTCTCTAATAACAATATCGAGGCGCTTACTTGTTTATGCACGCAAACATTGAGCTCCTCCACATATTGACCTGGTTCACAGGCATATTACATTCCACTTCATCTGATTTCAGATTTTAAACATAAAAGGGCCAAAACATCCCTAATAAAAATTAAATTGCACTCCAAAAAATGGCCACCAGAGGGTGCTAGAACTGCAAAAATGGAAATCAACCTGACTTTTTAACAGATGTTTTCCTTTTAAATATCGCGAACATGAAAACAACTGTGGCAGTTTTGATATCACGATATCATGATATTGCCCTTATCGTCACATCCCTAGTGTACACCGAACTCAGATACCGGTCATTTGTCATTTGTACGCATTGTGTTATTCTGTAAAGGGTCTTGATAACTTCACCTTCTTGGAAAAAAGTAGGACTGGACCTAGATTGCAGACAAATATTTGTGTCTGTTAAAGGGATACTTGACTCTTATATCCATTTTCAGCTTTAAAAAGTTAATATTTTGGCTATAATTTATAACTTCTAACTTCATTATTTTTTATGTACAATACCTTTTAAAATACATTTTGCCACTTGCTGTCGACTGAAAATGTCATCAGGTTCTCAGAGCTCAGATAATGACCAATCACGGCTCACTTGTTTTCTGGGTTTGGTCATGTGACGTTTGCAAACTGAGCTATGATTGGTCGGTATCCGCCTGAGCACACGTGATGTCATTTTCAGGTGACAGCAAGTGGCAAAATGTGTTTTTGTAAAGGTATTAATTTTACATGAAAAATGAAGTTTTTAAATAAATTATAAACAAAACATTAGCTCCTTACCTTTAAAAATGGTGAAATGATTCAAGTATCCCTTTAGCTATATTAGTTGATGTAAACTTGACAAATGACATAATTCCCTACAATTGATTTTACTTGCCTGATCTGTCCTTGTGGTGAACTAATCTAGTTGTGGTCGTTTTCCTCCGCACGAAGTAAAGGAGGAAACAACAAGAGGAAAATAATAACAAAGAAATGTAGAAAAAAACATTACATTACTGAAGGTGCCGCAACTACAGTAAACATACCAATCTACCTGAAAAACCGGTACAAAAGGATATAAAAACATGCCATATGGATGACTTTGAATCATTACAGTATTCTAATGACCAGTCCCTATACACATTTAATAATAGCAATCAATCAATTATTTACCATTTCTCATTTCATAATGCGTTATTCATCTGAACTGAAAGTAAGTGCGACATCTCCACTCTCATCAGGTTCTGTGGAGGGTCTCGACGCCCATGTGGTGAATGGTTATGTGATCCATGACATGGAGAGCAGCACAGAGGTGGAGATCCCCTACCCTCAGCAAGAGGAGAATGTCCAGTGCGGACGTGCCTTCCATCATGGGCGATTCATCATGGGCCTACGGAAGGCCGCCCGTGCTGAGCCCAAGTAAGTACAGACAGTAGACGCCTCAGGAAAATGCAAATGTCAGCAATTCATATACAATCATTTGCGCATTTACGCCCCCTAGTGTCACCTTTATAGAAGGCATCGTGACCAGCTTGGAGGAAGTGGATGGCTGTGTAACTGGAATTCAGTACAAAGATAAACACAGCGGGGACATTAAGGTGAGAAATGGAAATAGTATGTATGTATTTTTGAAATTTGAGTGTGAAGTTGCTGATGAGGATGAGGACTTCTTACAGGAAGTGCGTGCAGCCTTGACAGTGGTGGCAGACGGATGTTTCTCCAAATTCAGGAAGAGTCTTGTATCTGGGAAAGCTCACGTTTCTTCTCACTTTGTTGGATGCCTCATGAAGGTGACGTTCTTTTATTTGTACACAAGCCTCCCCAACACACACGTGCACACACAACAACATGAACACGTGACTTTATTTATCTAACGATTGGCTTGTACTTGATAGGACTGCCCCCAGTTTAAAGCCAACCATGCGGAATTGGTGTTGGCCAACCCCAGCCCGGTGCTCGTCTATCAAATCTCCTCCAGCCACACCCGAGTGCTTGTGGATGTAAGGGGGGAGATGCCACGCAACCTTCCGCAGTATTTGGCCGAGAAAGTATACCCTCAACTGCCAGGTAATGGCGAGACATGCATCTTTTTACACAAGATCAAATGCCGGCTAAAATGAAAATCCACACTAACATGTAATCATCAGTGACCCACTTCCTCAAAGTATTTTGAAGTTTGATTGAAAAGACACAATAGGAACATACAACAAAAGTGGGAATAACACAGCTCATTTAATTAAATGGTCATGTTGAAAATCTTTAATTCACTGAAAACAGGAAGTGAAAACAACAAACACCATCTTAGTTTTAGTTTACACATTCTTGAACTAAAATTTGTTTGCAAATATCAGCCACAACTGTTTTGATACTGCAGCAAAATCATTAATATATGTAAGAAAAACAATAATGGCCCTAAAATGGAACCTTGTGGCGCCTCACTTTGTATCAAACACCTCTCAGAAGTAAATAATTACTAAGCCACTTCAGAGCATGGCTATGAAATTCATATCTATGCATTTTTGTAAGTAAAATGTCATGATTGACAGCATCAAATGCTTTTGAAAGATCCCCCCCAAAAAATACCACATGCAAACTCTATTCTCTTAGGCAGTATAAAGCTTGTCAACTCTGTGTCAGAGGGCTATGTGGGCAGAATGATTTTTGTGGAATCCATACTGCTGTTCATAAAATAATTTATACATCAACTCCAACTCCTGTTTATTTCATGCTCCTCAGGGACAGGTTTAACCCGACATTAGATTTTCTCTCTCTAATCACATAATTTTCCACAATTACTATTTTTCTTCTTTTGCTTCAACTTGAACTGCAAGAATTTCGTTTTTGTGTCCTTACCTGATGTGAAGCCAACATAATTATTGTGTAAGGGAATATGTTTACGTCTTCATGTTCTGCAAGGCACATTCAAAGCTTTTTATCTGAAATATCAGAGGTGCACTATGAAAGCTGCGCTAATGTTCAGCGGTCCATCTGAAATGTTGGCGGTGGGTCACCTTAACGTATTGATCGGGCACTTTTAGACATCTGGCACATGCACTCAACTTTGTGGCAAGGTGGCTGACTGATCTCTGTCCACCTTTGCCTCTCTTCAGAGCATTTAAAAGAACCTTTTATGGAGGCGCTACAGAACGATCGTGTCAGGTCCATGCCTGCCAGCTTCCTCCCTCCCTCTCCTGTCAACAAGCCAGGTAGAGACTCATATGGAAGCTGTTCATTTCTCACACAGAGATGAAAAAAGGCCTCAAGATTTTGACACAGTACTGTAGTACCTTTCCTGGCCGTGTTGCATGCTTGTTGCTAGGCAGAGTTCATATGTCTTTAGTTTGATACGTGTTGCATTTTTGTGGTCTGCAGGCGTGTTGCTACTGGGCGACGCATACAACATGAGGCACCCCCTGACTGGAGGAGGGATGAGCGTGGCCCTCAATGACGTCCGTATATGGAGGAGCCTGCTGCGGAACATTCCGGACCTGTTCGATGACAAAGCCGTGCTACAGGTGACAGCAGATGCCGCAATTGCCAATCAGCATTTTTTTGTTTAACCCCAAGTCAATAACCACCTAATAGGCAAAGAAAAAATTCCACTGGGAGCGCAAGTCATCACATTCTTTTGTGGTGAACGTGTTGGCACAGGCCCTGTACGAGCTGTTTGCAGCCACAGATGGTGAGTGTCTGGATCCGACAAACATTGTTGTTAGCTTGCAAATATATGCAAAGAAAAGAAATGTGTCATTTTGCTGTGTTTTGATCAGAGTCACTGCATGAGCTGAGGAAAGCCTGCTTTCAGTACTTCAAACTTGGAGGAGAGTGCATCGCTGGACCAGTTGGACTTCTCTCAGTGTATGTACACAAAGTTTATACTTCTATGCCGTTACATAATAATCACATCATTTATTTTCCAGCTTGTCACCCAAACCAATGATCCTGATTGGGCATTTCTTCGCTGTGGCCTTGTACGCAATCTACTTCAACTTCAAGTGTGAGTCTTGGAGGACCAAGCACAGAGCTTTATGGAAAAGCGGAGCGATCCTCTTCCGAGCCTGCACCGTCATGTTCCCGCTCATCTATTCGGAGCTCAAGCACCTGGTGTACTAAAGGAGCACTTCGTTGGTGCACAGAGACAAGACCAAGTGTCGATAATGAGCACAATTTTCCAAAAATGTGGTGCTCAGCGCACAGCTTCACATTGGACACTTTTAGTTTGTGAATTTATCCCATCATGACTTTGCCTTAAGAACCACATTACTTTTTCATGTGGAGTTTGTTGTGTCTCCCCATTGATCACGTGCCATCCTGAACATTTTCTCCCCCTGAAATTAAACACTTATTTTCTAAGAGACGGATAGCCTGTACTCTTTTGGTAGTATATCAACAATTTAATGATCTGTCATTTTTCATAAGGGCTTGTAGCACATTCTAAAGTAATACTTTCTTGAAAATGTCATAAAATTTGCACTTTGCCATTAAAAAAACAAAAAAAACAAAACAAAACTCCAGACTGATATTGTAACATTTGTACCAATAATGGTGGCAATTTATTACATTTTTAGGTGGGCCATCCCACTTAGTTGACTGTTACATAAGAGCGTTGGTAGCTGTTATAGTAAAAGGGCATGTGAACCCTACAATGTAATCATTTCCTGGGAAGGATTTTGTATTACATTATTGGTGAAATTATTACATTATTGACATTATAGGGTGCTACAGGGCTAAAATATTCAAAAAGTGATTAAAACAGACAAATGCACTAAAACATGCAAAGAAAGATGACGAATGTCAACATATCCCTGGTGATAACCATTAATTTATTACCTTTATTAATTCATACATCACTGATACATGGTATTCAGGTGAAATCATTGGAAGAATTATCCATATTATTCTTTGTGACTCTCCACAAGGACACAAATACTGGTGCAGAAGACCAGAGGGGTGGTGGTGGGGAGAAGGGTCCTTGGGTGAGGTTTGGGCAGCCTCCCAGGTCAGTTTGCCAGCATACCTACCTGTCTTGAGACTCACCTGGCAGCCCTCACGGCTGCACCGACCCACATTCCACCCCACTTCCGACCTCAGAGTGGCCCTCCTTTTCCACACATAGCATTAGGGCATAATTGATTGATATTGGTAGCAGCAAGCTTCCTACTAACAGTTAACATCTTATGGATCTAAACCAAAAAGTACTGTACAGCTACTGCTAAATAGAATCATCTAAGAACCTGGCCTTGACGATTGACACCAGATTAAAGTGCTAGAAGCAAACCCACCAATCCACACTTGGTCATATAGATTTACTGTATATAGCATCATTTACAGGGTAATATACATTATATTGTAACAGCTGACATGTCAGCACAAATAGATCACTGTCACACTTAACAGCAAAATATATATGATTATATACATCCCTATATAATCATACATAGCGATATATAATTGTCATATATGCATGTAAAACGTTTTGAGCACGTCTCAGGCTTTGTGTATCAAGACGTAAAAGCTTTACACGTTCCTCTCTTGAAAGCGCCGCGGGTGGCGGCCAAAGTGCCGACGCGGGCCCCGGCGGGGGTTATCTGAGGTCACAGGACAGTTATTTGCATATTCCACAAAATCTATTGCAACACATTACTGTCTACTAACAGTACAGCCGGTGTTAGCTGGACTCACACGTACACCCACTGAACAGAACGTTACGACGATGGCTGATCTGGTTATAGCTATGTGCTTTCAGATGGTGTGCTAGGACAGTGAACGACAGGAGGACGACCACACACAATATACTCCATTAGTTTAGCCTCAAGAGGACCACCTGGATTTGGGCTGTGGGAGGAAAACTCAATGGAACAAAGTAAGCCAAATCTCTCATCTCAAAACTTCACCTTGGTGTCACTGTACCCCTCCCTTTCCGTTTCCCCACAATTATCATTTCACCCCGTGAATAGGAATGTGTTTCTCTTCTTTCCTCCTCATTCACTCCCTGACCTGACGCGAGTAACGTCCAACTGCATGGACAAAAGGTGAGTGGCTGCTGGGGACACCTGTCTAGACCAATTGGGCGGCACAGTCCCTGTCGCGATCCCTTTACATCAACTGGACTCTCCCCCTACGCTGCAAAGATGCTGCACGAGGCCAGAACAAGAAACACACAAAGGTAGTTTTTCCTCAAAGAAAAAAAAAAAAAAAAGAAAGAAAGAAAAAAAAAAGAAGCTCCAGAGTAACTGCAGTAGTAACGCACAACAAGCATCCGATAGCGGGCTTCCGACCTGGGAAGCCCGCTGATGTGCAGTTAGGGTGGGGACGTTGCCATTGTTCCAAGGAGGAGCGCTCCTCAATCTGCCTCAATGCAGGACTTGTCTTTCCCCCGTGGTGCACCCACCTTGTTACTCAAAAGCCCAGATCTCTATGTCCTGCACATAGAAATCCTCCTTTTTCGACAGCATGGGGTTCCCGAATGTTTTGCACGAGTGACTCCTGCCGTGGTAAAGGTCACCGTCCAGCCACAGACCAAACTCGCCGCTAGGAGAGAAGAAAATTAAGTGGCGTGGTGCAAATGTTTGCCACTGTTCACAGCACTTTCTTCAACTCACCTTCCACCTCCGAAAGCTAAGGAGTCCATATCTCCCTTGATGAAGAACATGTTGTCACCCGTCCATTTGAACACCTGTTGTACACACAAGAGTTCCTATATCAGATGATATTGCATGACATATCCTTGTTGACATGGTTTTCTTTGAAATACTCATTAACCCAATGACAACGTATGTGCCACCTGAATAAACATCAGATCTCACAGGCAATCATATTGAACAAACTCACAGCTTACGAAAGTTAGATGATTTAATTGCAGCAATTTGTCTGTTTCCTCAAGGTCGCATTTGTCCAAAGACGAGGTCACGTCAGTTATTGACTACGTTTACATGCCGTCAATATGCGGGTTTAGGTCAAAATCTCAGTTTCTGAAAAATTCGGAATTACATGTTTGCATGTGTGAGTCGACAAAGTTACTCCCCTGTATATGCTCTCTTTAAATCCAGTCAGGATTAGGGATGGGAATCGAAAACCGCTCCCAGTGTTTTAATTCCTTGTGCGTTTGCCGTTCTTGCCAATGATTCCCTTAATGGTTCCGTGTGGGATGATGACATCACCACGCACGCGACATTTCATTGCAAGACGAGCAACAAACATGCCGCCACGCTCGAAAGTTTGACGACATCTTCCAAGAAAAACTAACAACAGGGCAACTTGCAATATTTGCAAATTGGATATTTCATCTCAGGGAGGAAACACTAGCACTATGCAAAAACATTTGCACACACAGCATGTGATTACCATCTGTCGTGTTTGTGAGCGCTCCGGAGTCCGGTGGGATCAACCCAGCAGCAACGGTCGCTAGTAATGCAAGCGTTCTCTCCTATCAACACTCCAGGTAATGGTAGTACTATATTAGCGCCAGATTGACTTTATGTGAAATGTGCCGTTAGTAACTGCTAAAGTTAAAGCCCGTATCTCATTAAACGGTGCCAGCTTGCTAGCGTAAACACCGCGGCCCGCGAGTGTTGTTTTTTTCCCCCAACAGGGTTCATTCAAGGTTGCAAAACGTGCAAAGACGTACAGAACAAACCATGACTTAAAGCAACTCTCGCTACTTCCACACATTCTGACTCTTGAGTCTGATCATAGAAGTTTTCTCTTTAAAACGAATATTTCACAATAACTATTTATCAGCTACGAATCCATCAATGATGGGTCGACGTAACGATTAAATTGCCCAACTGATATTTATCTATATCTCAATTACATTTTCTAGCATCAACTATAACCACACTAAAAGTTGTAATTGTTATGTCATGTCCTCTATGTATTTTATCAGCTTTTTCTCAAACATAATGAAGAAAACAATAACAACAAACATATACATCCTGGTGTGTGAAGCTGCCTTGGCCTCACCTTTCCTAATTATTACAACTACAGTACCTATTATGAATACTGTAATCATGTTCAGAATTGCAATATTTATATTCCAATTGATGTTAATCCCTGTAAATATTAAAAAATGTGAGCAATAAGACCCTCTAAAAATGAAATGCAAAGATTACTCATTATATCCACCCATCCATCCATTTTCTGAACAGCTTGTTCCTCACAAGGGTCGCGGGGGGTGCTGGAGCCTATCTCAGCTGGCTATGGGCTGCAGGCGGGGTACACCCTGAACTGGCTGCCAGCCAATCGCAGGGCACACAGAGACGAACAACCATCCACACTCACAAGCACACCTCGGGACAATTCGGAGCGCCCGAATTGCATGTCTTTGGAATGTGGGAGGAGACCGGAGTACCCAGAGAAGACCCACACGGGCACGGGGAGAACATGCAAACTCCACCCAGGAAGGCCTGAGCCTGGACTCGAACCCGAAACCTCAATACTGGGAGGCGGACGTGCTAACCAGTCATCCACCGTGCCGCCCGATTACTCATTATAATGTGCCTTAAATCTCTTTAAACTGACAAGAGAATAAAATACTGAACCACTTTTACCACTAAATGTAAGAACACGTCCCAAGACAAGTCAAGACGAGAGCTTGGACCTCACCTACTTGGAAAAACTCCTGCTTGAAACGCCCATCCACCCCTCAGGACCTTGAGGAAAGCGCAAAAAGCAAAATCCAGCCCTGCTAAATGTTTGGCTGTCAGTTTGTTGCTTAAGTTGTGAGTCATGAGTTGCTAGCCTGGTAGGTAGGTGTGCAGTAAATGCATCTAATGTTTCATCTTTTACACAGTTCTGTTTTTTTCCCCCCCTCCATACGACACTTTTGATGACGAAATCTTCAGCCAATTCAAATGTTTGAAAGCCTGCAATTAATGGCGAATGTGTACCTCAAACTCTGGATTGAAGGTGAAGAGGAAGGTTTCTCCTGTGCCATAAAAGCCATCGCTGACTTTAAAGGGCTCTGATGCTAGGGCACCAAAAACCTGGAATGAAACAGAATTTTTTTTTTACAAGACTCAGGGGGTCCAATTACATAGCATTGCACTAAAACTGTGTTGATGTCAAGGCGTACCTGTCCATCACTATCCTTAATGACCATGAGCACTGGCGTGTCCTGTCCCTGCATGGCTCTGTACAGCGTCTTGATGCTCATGCCATGTTTCGACGTGCCGAAGGCAAGCGTCCACGGGTAACCGATGGTCCGCGGCGGCAAATTCTTTGCAAGCTGCGTGACGGAAAAGAGGAGGCACAAAAGGGAATAAAAACCCTAAAAAGGGTACAGCGAGCAACGCTCAATTACATCTGCAGCGACCTTTTAACACCATCTGCCATTTCAAGAAGAGTAACATGGCTGCAAACAGCCAACGATGTCCTTGGAGAAAAAGAGTGCCACATGAGAGCGCCTGCTGCTGACACTCTGAAGGCTTAACAACAACTTTGCTAACTGATAACTGGATGGGACTCGCAGCTTTCTTTTTGAAGATCAGCTAAAAACGGATAAAAATGCACTTTTACTGTCTGGTACAACAGCGCCAAACATTGTGTCTGGAATAGTTGATCAGTCTCTGGCCTCTTCTTGTAGCTTCAGCACATTCTGCTGTAATGAGGGGCCTGAAAACGATGCCACGAGCAGATGAGGCTCCACTTGGCTCGCCTCTGCGGTGCCTGAGTTATGTCCTCGGGGTGATTACGGGAAGTCGCATATTGGCAATCTATCGGTCAACGCGCCAACTGGGACCCATTTGAAGGTGTGCGAGTGTGTGTAAAGGCAAAAGGCCTGCGGGGTCTACAACACACATGCGGTAACACTAAGGCTTGGTGACCCAGATTTGTACATGCGTATCTCCCAGCCAGGTACCTGCTTTTTCCTGCTGATGTTGAGGTTTACATTTTCATCATTCTGAAAGTGCTCACAACTCAACCATTCTGTAATTTACGGAATCACAAAATGCCAAAGGTGAACAATTAACTGCAATATCTTATTTTATAATTTCCAAAATATAATAGCACAGACTAAGCATTGGGTCACGTTGCTCTTATCTCAAACCTATGCTGCTCACACATTATGGTCCTCAATTATTATTATTATTATTGATTTTTTTTTTTTATCTGAGCTCTGGTACAGCATGTCTCAGCATTCACACATTTTGAGCCGTCTGTCAACTGTCATGTTGGAAGGAATTGCCACTTCTGCAGTGTTGTTATTGTTGTCAAACTGTCTTCACTCTTTCTGTACTTGGGTAGGGCAGTCATCAGGTCACCTAAACGTTCATTGTTGCATCTGCACTGCCGACAATAAATTGGCACCAGCATGCACTGAACACGAAGCAGTTGTGCAGAGGGCAGGTGTGTAATTGTTTATTTCCTGACGCGCAAGAAAGGGCAGAAGGTTTAAAGTGCATTCATGTTCATGAATTTTTCTACAAACCCCAATTTATTTATTTCAAATCAGGAAGTTGCATAAACCACAAATAAAAACAGAAAATTATTTGCAAATCATTTTCAACCTATATTGAATTGAATACAACACAAAAACAAGATATTTAATGGTCAAACTAATAAACACTCCTCCCCTACAATACTGTATTCTCTCATTCTTTCATCACATCGCAAACATCAGACTCACACTCACTCCCACCTGATGACATGCCTTTAGCTTATCCCAAACAATGCAAGAAAAACCCTGCGAAGAATTAACCCGCCACCATTAAGGGACTTTGCCCACCAGTTGACCAATGTGCTAACCAGACATTCAACACCTCCCGCCAAATAGTGTTTGTCCCAATCGCTCTAAGACCACCTCCATCATACCAGTAGCCAAGACCTCCACAGTGACAGGTTTGAATGACTGTCAGCCCTCACTCCAGACCAGTGGTAAGGAACCCTGGTCCTCGAGAGCCACTGTCCTGCCCGTCTCCCTCCACCAACACACCTGATTCATGAACAAGATTGTTATCAGGCTTCTACAGAGCTTGCTGATTAACTGATCATTGGAGGCAGCTGTGTTGGAGGAAGGAAAAATGGAAAACAGTCAGGACAGTGGCTCTCAAGAACCAGGGTTCCCTATTCCTGCTCCAGACAATCAAGGGGTGAACAGGTTAATTTGAGACAGGTGAGTGCCATGACTCATGATTGGGTATTAAATGGAGCATCCCCAAAAGAAGCTCATAAGAAAGTATGGGATGAAGTTCACTACTTTGAGAACAGCTGCATGAGCAAATAGTCTAACAGTGTAAGAATATTTCTCAGTATGCAATTGCAAGGAATTTAGGCATATCATCTACATATCTGGTCAAAGACTCTGGAGAAATCACTGCACATTAGCGACAAGAGCAAAAAAAACAACATTACATGCCCATGTACTTTAGATCCCTCAGTCGGCACTGCATTAAAAACATTGCGTAAAGCATATTGTCATGTCACATGGGCTCAGCAACGTGTCAGAAAAGCATTGTCAGTAATCACTGGTCATCGCTACATTTTCGAATGCAAAGTAAGACTCTACCATGCAAATCGAAGGCCATATAACAACAACACCCAGATATGTCGCTGGCTTCTCTTGGCCCAAGTTCAGCTGAGATGGACTGACAAAGTGGAAAAAGTGTGTTGTGGTCTGACGAGTCCACGTTTTTGGAAATCATGGCCATTGTGGTCTACAGGCCAAATAGAATCCAGAGAATCCAGAGTTTTATTCAAAAGCCAGCATCAGTGATGGGATGGGGGTGTGTCCGTCCCCATGGCAATAAGTAACTTTCACATCTGTGAAGGGACCTTTAATGCCGAAAGTTTTTTGAAGAAAATATGACGTCGTCCAAACAACGACTTTTTCAGCGGTGTTCCTACTTAATTCAGCAAGATAATGGTGGGCCAAATTCTTCATGTGTTCTAACAGCATGGCTTCATAGTAAGACTGTGAGTACTAGACTAGCATGCCAGCAGTCCAGACCCGTCTCCCACTGAAAATGTGTGGCCCATTATGAAGCACAAAATACGATAATAGACTGTTGAGCAACTCAAGCTGTATATCAAGCAAGAAGGAAAGAAAGGAAAGAGGAAAGAATTCCACATACAAAGAAAGAGTCAACAATTAGTGTGCTCAGTTGAGGGCATGCCCCTTGCATTATTTGCAAAACAACAAAGTTGATCAGTTTGGCCATTAAATATATTGTTTTTGTAGTGTATTCAATTACATATAGGTGGGAAAGGATTTCCAAACATTGCATTGTATTATTATTATTTTATTTTTTTTACACATTGTACAGACTGTCCCAACTTCTTTGGAATTAGGGTTTGCATTCCCATTAATTCCTATGTGAAAAATTCTCACAAGAAATTAACTTGGCGATTCGACTGTGTCCTACTTTGCTCATCGTTATGAGCTGATGATTGTGTATGTAAAGCTGCAGCAGGCACTATACCTTCTCAATTTGATCGGCTTCCAGGAGATCACTTGGCTCTCTGAGGTTTGGTTTGAATGTTTCGGGCTCCAATTCAGTTTTGCTGGACGTGTCATGCTTGGAGTTCACCTCCTCTTTGGTAGTGATCTACAACAACAACCACCAGTCAGTGCATAGCACATCACGAATAACGACCTTCCCAGATTCCAGAGAGTACGGATGGGAGAGTACCATATCTACAACTATATTGACTAGGAGGTAATCTAGACGAGTTAGGGAGAGCTCATTTTTTCATCCAACACAGCTTTCTATTGGGATGTCTTTGACCACACTTATTTGTGTGTGTCCAATATAAAACACAAGTAAAATATGCATATTTAACAAAAATAGCTAGTAATTACTAGCTTGTACGCAGACTGCTTGGAAACATTAGGAAGGAAAGCCTGCCACAAGAAGATAAGACTACAGTCATGACAAAACCTTCAGTCAAAACAAGCCAACTTCTCTGTGCTCAAGTGATAAATGTTTTCAGTCAACTGCTCGGGAAATTATTTCATACGTGGTTTGAATAAGTTTTGTGCACTTCAGAAAATATGTTTTAATCAAAGCAGTGACACAATTTGGTTTGCAAATGCATTTGTGTGCAACAGCGACAACTGCTGAAGTGTGCAGTCTGCTGAAGCTTAAAAGAGCCTGTGTTGGCAGGGACAGCAGCAGGGTTGGCCACATTATAGAGTGGGCGGGCAGACAGAGCTGGTCTGGGCACCTGAAGTCTTTTGCAGAGCGAGCGCAGATCTTCGCTGTTTAGAGCATCGATCCGACGGTGGTACTCCGTCATAGAGACTACCTGGTAGTACAAAGACAGGGACAGGTGCAACATAAAACGCTGCCAGGTCTATTACTGGCAATTACTGAAGTCCAATATGTGCAAGAAGCACTGCGATGCAACAGGTCTGGACTTCATCGGAACAAAACGATTGGGGACATTTTCTCGGTCCATTTTGCATGTTTGTGTAATATGTTTCAAAGGATCAATTTGGGATGTTGTTAAAATAGTTAAATGGTTATTCAAACTACTGCTCTAATAAAACAATGGAAAGACCTCCTACTCCAACTTGACAACCAATGCAAGAAAAAACTGCTCCACTTCAAACAGAAATACACATTCAGCTCTAAATTGTCAACATTGTTTGAATGTGATTTACTTCATCGTCTGCTGTTAACGTCATTTTTCAAGTAATCAATATGGAACTTCAAAATGCTTCTTCTGCTACTTCAAAATACTGAACACCTGAAACAAACCACGTTCCCACGCGAGCAGCAGTAAGTCTAAAGGGCTGGCCGGATAAGCGAGTTTATTGAGTAATTGTATTTGATTTGTCAGGGTGATTTTTTAAGATAGACTCTCGTAGTTCAAAACATGTCCCTGTTTACTTTTGTTTCCACAAACAACATGGCTTCAAAAAGCGAAGCTAGTTCACCACAAACCAATTCTCTCTTTTTAGAAAAGCAGTAAGAAAATTTAATTCCCACTAAGAAACAGACAAGATGAGCAGAAAAGTGCATCGTTTTCCGTATGGCAAGAAAGGAAGTAGCCAACCACAAATAACTGCACCGAACACCGTCAAATGCATAGTTCACATTTTATGTTGAAAAAGTGGTCATTTGTTGACATTGGAAGCTTTTAATCTGCTGTATGAGATTCCAAGCGGCCATTATTTTGTTGAGGTTGCCTGGTCTCACCTGTTCATTTTTTTTCCTCATAAAAAAAAATAAAAAAAAATAAAAATAAATAAGAAGAAATAAATAACAAAAATATATATATATATATATATATATATATATATATATATATATATAAAACCCTGTTCAAATGCCAGATAAATGCTATTTTAATAATATATATTCTAAAAACTTGTACATCTCAATTGGAAAAAAAAAACAAAAAAAAACATTTAGACAGATTTTGAGATTTGCTACATGATCTGCACTCTAAACGAGGCTTTAAATACATTTTTGGTTCTTTTTTTTTTTTTTTGCAAATAAATCATTATTCATCATTTGCTGTAGTAAAAATCTAACGTGCAATTTTACAACACGTTACTGACCAGACAATAACTGGTTGGTCTGCACCAATAGACAAAACCTTAGTCCTGGAACAAAAGCATTTTATGTCTGACTGATTTTATCCTCATAAGCCCCTGACCATTAAAGCACACAATCCAGAGTCCAGACAGATCAACATGGTGACCTTCTAAGCATGGCTTCATTCCAACAAAGTTACACCCCATGTGGCCAACTCAGACACACAGTTCCTGTTCCGCCAACAGCACAATCAAAAGCAGAGACGGGCTAAAAAGTCTACTCTCACAGCATGATAGAACTTTATAGCCTGGTGTATTGCGGAAAAACACTGTCACAACATATGCTTCTATGGTACGCGCTAGTATTTGTTGCCCATGAGTAATTTCTTTGCTAGCGACGAGCTCTCTCTCTCTTAACAGGTACTGTTAAGTGGGCTAACCACCATTCTCATAAAAAAAATAAAAATAAAAATAAAAAAAAAAAGGAAAAAAATTGCATCTAGCCTCATTTCATGTCTAGCTGAAGGCACTATAGTCATCTTGTCAACAGTCTATCCCGGCTCCAAGTTACCTTGAGTTAATCTTTTATACAGTTTCATGGTTCCACCATATTAATAAAGACAGCCAAGTGCATGCGACGACTTAACTGTCTTTCTCTGATGATATATTTTCCTAGAGTTAGGCCAAATCCTAGTTCAACAAGATACTGAACATATCTAAATTCTTTAAAAACAACAAAAAGGGGTTTACAAACTAAATAAAATAACTGTACAGTGATTATGCTACAGATATAGCTTTGGCGTGACATGACACACCTCGGTACATGGCCGGGCCACCATGCTGGAAGTTTACGCATTGTCTCACGCAGAGAGTTGGAGGGACTCCTCCTTCTCCTCCTCCGATGGGAAAACAAACAATAAAAATAAATTTTGACTATCACTAGTCAATCAGGCTGCCGGAGGTTACGCATAAAACTTTAGCTAATGCTAAATGCTATCTTGGTTCACAATGTACATTGTCAACACCGACTGGCTGTTCACAACCCGTCTTTTAAGTTCAAATTTTCAAACGCGAGGAAATGGGCAAATAAGTGAATTTGCGTTTTGCATTATGTTAGCATTAAGCTACCAGGCTTTCATAAGACTAAATTAGATGGTTTGGTTGAACATTTTGGTGCGTAAATACACTATACCTAATTAACTGTATTTTAAGTGTCTGTTTTAAAGACACTGTGACTGACAGCTCAAAGCATGCACCGTTTGCTTGTTATGGACGGGAGAGTGTGAGAATAGGCGCTAAGAAATATTTTTATTGTATGTAATTAGAAGAAATAACGTGTACATATACTCTCTGGATCGCAGGTTTTTATCTATTGTGGGTTCAACAGGGGTTCACTGTAACTGCAATTTTCATATTATCAAGCACACAATATTTCTAAATATTGAATAGTAATTGACCAGCTCTGTAAAAATGTATTTGTTTAAAAGAGAGACAACATTTACTATTGTTATCTCTAAAACCCATTTCATTTATTTCCATTATTAAAAAAAAAATATATATATATATTTACCAATCCCTTCTGAAATTAATAGTAAGGAGAAGATCAATTTTAACATGTACTAACAGAGAAAATAAACACTGATGAAATACCCTGATGTAGAAAAAAAGTTGACGTTACCATGTGAAAAATGTCACTGAAGCTGAAAAAAAGGAAATAAAGAAAAAAATTATGTTTCAGAAGCTTCCACAGCTGATTAGGCACACAACAACAAAGATTGATTCACTAACATAATACAACACAGTTAAGGAATAGAATACACAACTAAACTAGAACCCGATCCACAAACACTTGTTCAGTTGACACCCATACAGGTTTGTTTACATGCTGACTCAAAGTTAAGCCTCGTGTCACTCATTGAAAGAGTTTACCCTATGTCCTGACGAGTGACGACGCCAATTTGTACCTATTATAATTCATAATACTGTACAGTAAACTCCATATTCAACTATGTTAGGCGCTCATCAAAAGTCTTTAGCTACCATGCTCACGCTGCATGCATAAGCGGTAGAGGAAATGACACACCAAAGACAACTTCCAAGCTCCCGGCAACATCGTAGTTAATGACATCATTATGTCAGCTTGCTCAGCAAACTTTGACAGCTCTCGCATTCGGACTCGCTGTGATAACTGTACAGATAATGTGGTCCCGAAACACGAGCAACCACTTTTTCTGTAAAAGTGACAGAACAAAACCGGCTAGTTCGCTAGGAGGCTTGTTAGCTTCGCTAGCAAGCTAGCATGACTATCGAACCACAACAGAGTACGTACGAAGATTGTAGAGCGTATATACATGAAGTAAAAACAATGAACATACACATGTATACTTCGGTGCCGGTCGTTTCTCTTGGCCCTTCACCCTCCTAGAAAACATGTCTTGCTTCCAGAGCGAGTTTGAAAACACAAAGTCACATCACAGGTCATCTAACTCCCCGTGTGGATAGTTGGATACCCCAGAGAAGCATCGAGGGGTTGAGCCCTGGCAACCTTACTGTCTGCACTGAAATAGATTTTTTTTAAGGTGTCCTCACGCAATACTATCAGAGTGACATCGCTGAAAGCCAATTAAAACATGGGATAAAAATAGAACCTGCACCCTATTGGTTAACAACATTGTAACCCTGTCTAAATACTGGAAAAATTAAAGCTGCAGTATACCAGTATACCAGCCAGGTTGCTGTATACCGGCATTTCATAGTCTCAACGTTTTGTTGTAAAACAACAAATGCATAGAAACGATGTTGACAAAATTGCTGTTCTAGCACATGTTAAAATCAAGTTAATCAAGTTAAGTTAAATCAAGTTACATTTCCCTAATACGCAGTCCCTGTGGGCCTGCCTGCCTCCCTGTCATTATTTACAGTATTAAAATAGAACAACCAGATTCCAGTTAGGCTCTAATTTCCATTGGAAGTTTTACAAGATTGCATTTTATAAACATTTTGACTGGAGTAATTTCCGTATCATTCAGAGGCTTACAAAAATTCAAAGACAACCCCCGATTTGTTTCCTAGTAACATTTGCACATTCAGAAATTTTATACTTTTGAGAAAATTAGAAAATCAAAAAGTAGAAATCATGGCCTTTAGAGCACATGAAGTTTTTCCACTGCATTTTTTAAAATAATGCATAATTGTGCATTCAGCAAAAATTGATTGCTGAATGCTGACCAACAATAGCAATTGTCACACAACATGTAATGACTCTACAATACACTGAGGATCGTAAACAATTGCACAAACATGCAAAACACTTTGGTTGGAAGTTCAGAATGTGTGATTCCAAGCAAAGCAAGTATTCACATGGCATACATAAAATACATGTGATTTGAAGTCCACATAAAAATTACAATCAA
This sequence comes from Festucalex cinctus, assembly GCF_051991245.1. NCBI lineage: Eukaryota > Metazoa > Chordata > Actinopteri > Syngnathiformes > Syngnathidae > Festucalex > Festucalex cinctus. The sequence continues at coordinate 19,917,106 of NC_135417.1, forward strand.
CGAATGATGTGGTTCACACAAATGCAAAATACAGAAGCAGTTTACAAAACTATACATTTACATTGAGCTTCACATAATGAAAGAAAACTTACTCAAGTGGACACATTTAATTTGACACACAATGCAGTTTACAGTACATACAACACATGATTCTGGTTTCACAGATGATGGATTAATAAATAGTGAAGAACTGATTAATCCATGTCTGTGAGCCTGAGTCAATTAAACACAAAAAGCACACATGAGGCAAAGATAACTGGGAAGACCCTTACCTCCCATTCTTTGACATTGAGGTCAGTAATTGGCTCGTTCACAGCACTTTCTGACACCTCATACTTCTTGACAACCATAAATCCAGGTTCTTGTCCCATCCCTCTGACACCCTCACCATACATATCTGGACTCCACTGCATGAAGAACACATAAAGGTGGTCTGACCTAGGAGGGGCAAATGCAGAAAATCAATTACACAGGCAATTTGTAAACGCCTGCAAATTAGAACAAATATCATCTCTTATCGATTAGTATCACAATTAATTAGCACTCCCGATGTTAACACTTTGTACAAACCTTTTCGAAACAAATCAGCTCGATTCTGTCTCTGGTGAACCATGCTTACAATTTTCAGTATGGCAGTATGCTTTTGCAATAAAAATATGAAAAAAAATATTTGCTGGTATGACTGATTTATGGGAGTGCTAATCACTGCAGTGGCCAAAACATGCCCAATTAACATTAAACTGCAGTAATAAAGTAACCACCAGAGGGTGCTGGAACTGCACAAATGGAATACAACCTTGCCTTTTTAACAAATGTGCCACTGGCTCCTTCATAACCTCCATTGCCATTGCAAAGTTACTTAAAGATACATCATGCGCCTCAGTTCACATCTAGGTCAGAACACAGAGAGCCTATTGCTGTCTCAGCAAAGGGCTTATGAGCCGTTCGGTTGTTCACCTTAGCAGCACTTCCCTCACATACTAATTGCATAGCAATGAAAAGCTACATAGGTAATAACAACTACAGTACAAGACCCACCATTCAGCTAGCTACGAATTTGACATGTCCCATTGCTATTATCCATACGAACAGCATAAGTTAAAACTGGTTGCCAGGTGGGAAATGCTCAGCAACCTGCAGAACACAACAACAGACTTGGCTACACTGCTTAAGTTCCTAATAAAAAAAGTGAGTGGGATTTCAGTGCTGAGTCCCGCACTCAATATGTTGCATAACTGAGAAAGCAGTTAATGGAACCATGGCTAACTAAAAAAATGACACGGATGCTTGTCTGATTCAAATGTGATTACTGGTGGGAAAGAACACCGTGTCATTACTCAAGAAAGAAAAAGTATGACAAGCCCCAACTGCTGGTTCACAGATAAAGCTTTTGTAGTGAAAGTTAGGCAAGTTTCTATTTCGGACTTCTTCTTTTTTTTTTTTTTAACCCCCCCACCCATTAAACCGTGTTTCTGGCAGAACATACGTCTGAATGTTTTTTTTTACATGAAACTAAAGAAATGAGAATTCAGTGAACTAACCATTATCGGAGGTTTCTCAGCATTTTATTGATGAATTTTGTAAAAAACAAACAAACAAACAAACAAACAAACAAACAAAAAACATTGTAATGGCCGTCAATTCTACACAGATTTTTGATATCCGTGGCCAGTCCCTTATCACCACTGCTTCATACAGCTTAGCAAACAGGTATAATGATTCATTTCTAAATGAAAAATGTGCATATTTGTGTCACTATCTTGAGGTTTAAGCATCATCATATGGTGCAGAGCGACTGACCTCTCCTGTGGCACAGCAAACCAGTACTCGTGCTTCTTGCCCTGTTGGGCATACTGCTGCATGGATGCGCTGGCATTTGAAACAAACGTCTTCTTCATAGGCTTCCCCACCCGCAGACAAAGGAACTTGTGTGAGTGGCTCTTCCTTCTCTCTGCAGATCCTAAACCAGGAAAAGAACGTCAAAAAGAAAAGTGGGACTTTTTTTTTTTTAACAACCAATTTTATATGTGTGAATATGATGTAATGTGTATATGTGTATATGATGTAATGGCCACTTCATTTGACATTGGTCATTCTGTGCCAGAAAATCAACAATAATAAAGTAATAGCACACACTTTAAAGTAACACAGTCTTGTGTTAAGATAAAAAAAAAAAAAAAACCTGCAAAAGGCATCATAATTTCTGTGCAGCTTGTTTTCTGACGGTGCTGCTATTACTTGTGTGGGCTGCTGTGTGCAGAAATAGAGGTATATGTCCTTAAACCGTTAACTGCTTTTGCAGTATAATTGCCAGGCAGAGTGAAAATGGAAAAGAAAAAAAAAACACCGCCGTCTTTTTTTTCTTCCTTAAAAGGAAAAATGTGTGAAAATGACTGTTTAGCAGAGTCCAGCTAATGTGGGTAATATAGCACCAAATGAGTCACTGTGAAGCTGTGTTCCTACCTAGCATACATCATCTATGATTTGATCACAAGCAGTCAGCTTCACAGCTGGCATCAGAATGCATCCTCACATGAGAAGTGATCCACTTGAGTTTTTATCTCACAAACACCAAACGTACTGTTGAATTAACCCAAGTTGGATGCACAATAAAACTTTAGCTACAGTTTGTCTCTTTAAATCAAAAAGGGCCGATCCATGCAATCTGATGCAATAACCCGAACAGCTACAAGAAGCTCGAAGCGACACAAAAGCCGCATTCTTCCCTCTCTAATCCCGAGTGCTCTGGCAGTGCCTGTCACCTACTATCATGACTGGGCAGTGGTTCAAACTGTACTGGGTGCCAGGTGGAACTTCATGCACTTTGTTTCACATGATTTAGCTTGACAGACCCAGATTAACAGGTGCATACATTAAGCGTTTGAATCCCATCTTTACCAAGTTACCAGATAATAAGAGTCCCTATATTGCTGATCAGGGAAAAAAAATGTGCATTCAAAACATCTTCACACATGTTGTTTAAACAGCTTATAATTAACTGCCCACTTACTCATTCACTCCGACCCATTTTCACTGAAGCAAGCCTCCTTCTCTCCGGGCTGTTCTACTGGATTTTGACTGATATTGCAAGGCCCACAGAATATTGTGTTCTATTGCTATAACAACATGGAACCTACCAAAAGAAATATTAGAGTCTCTTCTTTCATCAAAAAGTTTCCATTTTTCAGCAATTAGCATTAGAAGTTTCATCATTATTCATAAATCTGTTTAAAAGTGTGGGGAAAACAGCTTGCTGCAACATGGACCTGGTTGATCTCATACTCTTCTGCCATCTGCTGGCCATTTTTGTAAAAACTACCATTGCTTCAACCATTCTCTTCAGTTCAGAGGCTGCATCAAAGCCTTCTGTATGCTCTAGCATCAAAAACAAACAAACATAAAAACGTATAAATACGTCTTTGGGACACTGGTAATATTTAAAATAAAACACATTTATATGGTTTATTTTGGAGCAAATGAGTTAATACTAGGGTTCTAAAAAGTCAACAATTTATTTAGCTAGTTAACCAAAGAATAGTGTTCATTTTGAGAGAGAAAAAAATCAAAACAAATCAAAATCTGTTTACCCTGTGAATTTTGTGTGCTGCCCTTTTGCCCTCCTTCTACATCATCTTTCTCCACTTTCTCTTGTTGCATAGAGTCTGTTATGGAGACTTCAGTCCCTTCGTTAGCATCCCCAAGTGGAGTAGCTGTGACAGAAAGGGCGTCTGTGTCAAGTGGGGCGGCTGCGCTTTGGGACCCTGGACAAGAGGTGCTGCTGCTGCTGCTGGGGCGCTCAGCCTGGCTAGTGATGGCGCTGATTGTGGGTGTGCTTGGTGGCTTCTCGTCACTGTGCTGCTTGGATCCCAACGGGGACTGATTATTCTCTTCTGTGGCAGTGTCTGCAGGATTGCCCACTACTGTGGAGGAGGCCTTCTCTGCTGGAGGCTCTTCAGGTTGGCTGACTGAGCTAGTGGGCTCCTCCTGGGTCACGGTTTTTACGGACTCTGTAGAGGCACAAGAGGACTTGTCCAGACAGACATCCTCGCTAGACGCTTGCTCTTCCTCCCTTATGGGGGACAGCTCAGACTCCGTGAAGACATCTTCTGAAATGGAGCCCTCTGTGCTGCGTGGGGCAGTGCTGCCACTGTCATTGGCCCCTGGGAGCTGTTCTGGGTCCTTCTGCTGGGAAGGATGTCTCTCAGATGGCAGAGGCTCTAGGTCACTGGAAAGATAAACAGTGTGAAATGACACACCAGAATTGCTATCCATTATCAAGAAATACTAATGCGCCTAGGACTTTTTTTTTCTACTCCACATTCTGCCACAGTGCGCTGATGTGTACTGCATTGTAGTTATTGCTGTTGCTGATTTAATATTATGTCATTGATGTTTTACTGTGTTTTTTAAAAGGTGGCATATATATAAAATTGGTATTATTACATTTTGTATAGCGGCGGTCCCGTAGTTATTGTCAAAGCATCACTAGATATATCATATAGAACAGAATCACACAATGCATGAGAGGAGGGAGAGTGAAACAGACAGATTGCCAGCACAATAGCTGCTCCATGGCCAGAAATTTCCAACCAGCTAAATGTAGCACTGGTCAGACCATGCTGCCAGCAGAGGAGGCAAAAAAAGCAAAAGACTGGACAGGGCTCCAACACTATATTTATCCTTGCATAATTGAGGCTTGGACAGGCTTGCAACTTAAAAACAATCCAACTGAAGCAAAAGAAAAACAGACGATTCTGTGGGAGGAAACAACTGACTCCACAGAGGTGGCTAATTCCTTCTGTATACAGAGCAACAACCAAAGCGTAGGAAGGTGAAGGCATACTTAATTAACCCTGGTATAATTGCAATTTCATTCTTATTTTGGTAAACACGAAAAAGAATTAAACTGTCATTTGGTTGCTGATGCAATCAGACTGTGGGTGCAGCAAGAGAAACACATTGATTAGAAGAATTTTGCTACATTTCCTCAGAGAGGGTCAGAGCTGGGGGTGATGTGAAACAGGGGAAAAAAAGTAAACCATAAGAATGAGCATAGCAGTCACAAAACAGGGGACATAATAGCGCCGATAGATGCAACTTTTAAAACCCAGCCAGCGGCAGCTGGGTTGTGGTGGGTGGCGGGTGTGGGTTGGGCGCGGGAGTGGGGCACTGTGGGGGCCTGCCATGCCCCGTTCTGCTCCGTTGGGCCTGGGGCGCGGGCCACTCTGGGCGTCTGGGTTGGCTCTCCATCCTGACAACTTCACGACTCTGGTGAGACTCTGAAGTATCCGGTTAAGGCAGTGCTTCTCAAATAGTGGGGCGGGCCCCCCCAGGGGGACGCGAGGCTTTGTCAAGGGGGGTGCGTTTGACCTCGGGAAACATGCTTTTTTATTTGTATTTTTTTTTACTGTCTTAGAATAAAGTGCAATTGCACCTCCACTACATTAGGGGGCAGCGGTACTGTCATTGGCAGAGTGTGCACAGGGAGCATTCGCACGGTGGTGTAGGGGTTTTGTTTGCACTGAGCATGTACGCTTTACACACAGCACAGAGTATAAGTATGAAGTGTAGGCACGAAGTGTAGCAGAGCAGACCCTCAAGTGACACCATGAAAAAATATTTAACAGGGATGAGAAGACAGGCGGAAAAAGACAGAGATAAAAAGACAAACGAAAGTCGCCCGAAAGCTAAGACGAGGAATATGACAAAGCGTATGGTGGGGTGGGGGAGATGTTTTCTTCTTCCTAAGGGGGGGCATGACAGAAAATAATTGAGAAGCACTGGGTTAAGGTGAAGGGTATGGGATTTTTATCAGGTTTTAGGTGTATTAAATAGCACAAACTCTCACGCATGCACGCAAGCACATAAACAACCAACAAAAAACAACAAAAAACAACAACAAAAAAGACGGCAATGATGATGACATGTTGAATCGGTATGACTGCCGAATAAACAATACTAAGCGCTCAAAAATAAATAAAATAAATAAATAAATAAATACATAAATAAAAGATGCAACTTTTAATTTAGTTCTAACAAAAAAAAAAGAAGGAACAAAGTAGCGGCAAGTGGCATTTAAACACATGCGCTACATGACCTTTGACCTCAAGCACGTAAAGCATTTCATTATCAGTGGAGCGCTTAATCTTAATAATAGATATAGAATAGAATAATTGTACACCTACTTTGAAGAACTAAGACTGAATAAAACAAATTAACATTTGACCTTATCAACTTGAAAGATCTTTGGTTCAGCTATCCATTTAAAAGAGTTAGTGAAAAGTTTTTTTTGTTTTTGTTTTTCGCTCGAAAAAAAAAAACCCTGAATCACTAAAAATGACTTCAGGTTTTCTTTTAAAAATAGGTAAATATCACAGAAGGAAGGAGAGCATTTACATTTTGAAATAAAATAAATAACTACATAAATACATAAATAAATAAAGTGGCCACTAATAGTATGTACATTTTCTTCCCTGTTTTATCAATTCAGATATTAGTTGACTTACTCAGGCACGGTCTCTCTGATCTTGGGGTCAGTGATCTCTTTAAAGATGGCAGCAGATTGGACCTCTTCCAGAGGACACATGATACCATACTCCTCGCACCCATGGGCCTGAACCAGAGGGTCCATCCGGTGAGGATCAAACATGATGTTGTTGGGCGTCACCAGCAATACCCCACTTACTGAACCCTGAAAAAATGCACAAGCAAGAAAGCGCGATATGTGAGGAAGGGTCATTTGTATAAATGTTTCATTACATAGAAAATGAAAGATTTCATTTAACACTAAAGATAATCAAACCCCATTGTCATATGTATAAGAGAGACCAGTTTGAAATTGCTACTGTTCTAACTCAAGCAGTAGTTATTGACTGCTAGTGCCTATTACTTAAATACATTCATTTGGAAGCTGAAAGTGAATCAGCAGTGGTTCAATACCATGGATCTTTATGTGTGTCTGGTGAGGAAAGCGGTCTCTAGCACAAACATGCTTACAGGCAGCCTGTGGCGGATAGTTGATGGCTGAACTTTGTATAATACATTAAAAGACTTCCAGGTTGTTAGAATTAAAGAATCACGTTGATGTAGTGTATTATGTCAAAACCAAACGCGAACCAGATATGCACATTAGAAAAGATGAATGACAGTATTACTAGCAATAGCTCCACATAATAATGTTAGTCTCAGTCGTCGAGGTCGGGGTGTGAGGCATTTGTATTTGCCACTGTTATGTGCTATACCGCTACATTAATTCAAAATTTGCCTGAAGTGGAAATCAAAATGTCCCATCACTGGTGAGCTATTTTTAGAAAAGGCCCGCGGGCTGCTTATGTGGTCCTTGGGGGCTACCTGGTGCTTGTCGGTACCAAGTTGATGAGTCCACCCAGGTCAACAAAATAATAAGCAGTCAGCCAGAAACTGCACATAGCCATGTTTGTAACAACAACAAAGAAAAAAGTCACTGATGTAGAAGGGCTGAGACCACATCAATACACAGTTAGTTGTACTACATGCGCATCCAGGCAAACATTTTCCGACTGTCAATTTCAACACATGACAAGCTTGTCAATTTTTTTCATACAAAGAACGACATCTTTATGTTGGCATTGAAACAGGAATGTACCTTATTACAGCAGTTTCCTCACCATTGTCGCCGTGACTATATATTGTTGCTTGTCCAGTATTTTTCGTGTTATTCATTGATTTATGCTCTCTTTTATTATATTGTACATGTTTAAATGTGTCTGTATGATTTTTTAAAACTGAGTTTAAAGACCTTAATTTTTGCCATAAATGCTATATCTTGCCAAGGTGTATTTCTGTATCGTGGATTTCGTTTATTGCGGGAGGGGGATATATTGTCATTTTTGTTTCTTGGGGTATTTTGACATGTAAATACCTGAGAATAGTTATAAATTGTGACAAAATGCAACATCATATTTAAATTGTCAGAAAAAACAACATGCGCTCTAGGGCTACATGATATTGGAAAAACATGCGATATGCAATAAAGTTCTTGAATATCGTGATAGATATTATTGCGATATTTAACATGTGCCTAAAGAAATTGCATTTTTAATGAAAGAAAAGCATGTTTTTCATGCGGCAAAATAAGCAACCTCAGTGTATTCTTAGTTAATTCTAATTACCCTAGATAATGTTCAACTATATGGCGATGCACGTATAAGTTTGGATCTTTCTGGTAAAATTTTGCTAAAAAGCATACAATTCCATACGAAACTTATTGCATGTCTTTGCGATATGCAAAATGCACAGGCCAATATCGCAAAATTGATATTTTTTTCGCTATATTGTGCAGCCCTAATGCACTCAATCACTGGGGTCAATGCTATGTCCAATATGCAGCAGCTTTAGAAAGTTATATTAAGATATAAGATAAGGTAAATACAGTACAAGCAGCTATAAAAAAAAAAAAAGACAGATTATAAGTGAAGAGAATTGAATGCTTTAAGAGATAGAAACTTTGTATTAAGGATATGTTTCGATACTAGCTCAGAGACCAGAAAAGGAACGAGTTACTTGTAAGTGTCAGCCCTCAACCATTTTCTGATTTTCTTAAATCAAAAATGCGTCTTTACTTCAAAATGCAGTATTGTGGACAACTCTTCAACTGAATCTGAAGTAAATTTAACTGTTGGATTGCAAAATAAGACTGTGAACAAAATCTGCATTTTTCTCTTTTTTTTACACTACAAATGTAAAAGTAAAGTTAAGTACTTGAGGTTTATTTCTTAAATGTTTAATGTGTATTATCTTTCATATAACATCTTATCCTACTATAGACAAGACAATCTTACCTTCCCATCAGTTATGTACTTGCAGTTGATCTTAAGGAACTTCTCTGTAAGGGCCTCTTCCTCCTCGGAGGTGGATGACACCACTCTTGTTTGACGTAGGGCAGTAAACACTGGGGGGAGAACAGCCTCTGGTCTGGAGGGTCCATCTGAATCCTGTAAGCAGGGTGGGAGGAATAATAGACATCATGGATCATGGATGCAAAGGGAAAGGAAAAGGAAAGCACATTAGTTATTTGTGAACTGGGTCAAATGAAATGCATTTGGAAGTGAGGGCCGAAGTACAAACACACTGTATTCTGGTTAACCCCCTGACTCATTCAGAAATAAAGTCGTATGATAATATGCACTGGCAAACACGGAAGGTTTGTTCCACTTGGAAACACATGGTGTAACTAATTTGTGTCTTATTTGATCATACTAATGCAGTTGAGTCTCTAAATACATTAACGATGTATCTGCAGGATAATGTTTTTCTGCCTCCAGTACACATAAAATTCACCACTTTAATTAGGTTAACATTTTCTACTTTTCCTTAATTTTGATCCCTTGGAATGTTATTGAGGATGAACATGCCCTCATGCGAAGTAAAGCATTTCTTGGCATACATACCTCACATATATCAACCAACACACAGTAAAGACTAAACATGGAACAGAACGTTTACTCAAATTCAATACAAAACAATTTAACAAAGCAGTGTAGACAAGCTACGTATATATAGTAGAGGGGACCGGGAGTCACTCTTATAACACTTCTATTCTTTTTGGATTCAATACATCCTATACCAGATGATAAATGACAGACCAAAGTGTCCGTTATGCATTTTGTATTCATGTCATTTTCAAGTAAACAAATAGAGCATGTGAACACTGGGCAAGTTGTCTCACTATATGGGCTAAGTTGTCCGACCGGATTTTTCAACGGATAAAACATGGACAAAATTATTGCTGTTCTCCTTTTTTTACATTAACATTTACATGAACACTGAAGTCAATCATTGAGCTAAAAAAATAAAAAAATAATTGAACATAGCCATTTAACAAACATGTACAACATGTACTGCATTAGTCTTTGGTAAGTGGGGTTTAACTTTTAAACCACTTCTACATCCAAAAGGTACTTAAACCGCTTAACATGGTCTTCTCATTCACCTACTGCTGTAACTTGCTCACAGATACTTCGACATGGTCACAAGGGCTGGGATCAAACCCACAACCGCGAGGTTGAAAGACAACCCCTCTACTGAGCCATGCAGCCCCTTCGTAGCCTCAAATGCCTGTTTTACCTTCTTTAAACTAAAAGTTTAAATTATTACATTGAATTACAAAAAAACTAAAACATTGGCTCATCATGAAACATAAACCAGTCCTGAAATGTGGACATAATTCCAACAACAACTGGAAGATTCTTTTGTAAACAGACACACTCAAACATTGCTTGTTTCTATACATCTTCTGTGTCACAGGGAGACAGTGACTGAGGCCTGTGTGAATTAATTGCCCAATAAGCACTATTTTGGAAGCTGGAACCGAATGACTAAACAACTGTTAAGATTACTGTGAAAAAAACTGTGGAAAGAAGAGTGACAGATTGGCAGTACAGGGAGGACATTAAAGTGCCTTGAAAATGAAACAGAAATAGGAAGAGCAGTCAGTAGAGCAAAGACAACTGCCAAGGCCAAACCATCTTAATTTGAATCAGCCCCAAATTGGTCAACTTGATAGATATGCATCTTCTGCACATGCCAGTGTTTTGTTTTATATATCATTCACTGACAAATTAGGAGGAAAAGACCTGTAACAGTACCAGAAGTGAAAATAAATGATTGTTTCCACACTGCTATCCATCCGTCCATCCATCCATTTTCTCTACTGCTTATCCTGGATCAAATCCCAGATAACTTTGGGCAAGAGGAGTAAACCCTGGACTGGAAACCAGCTAATTGCAGGGCACACACAAACAAATAGGCACAGGCCAGTTACCTGTTTGATTATATACCATGATTTTAAAACTCAACAAGAAGTTCAGCGAAGCCACGGAGAATGACTTCCGGACGGCATCAAAGAAAAATTTGTCTACAAAGGAACCCACTTCTCAATACAGTCTTCCCTCGCTATAACGCGGTTCACTTTTCGCGGTCTCGCTGTATCGCAGATTTTTTTTTAAGTGCAATTTTGCATATTTTTTTACAGTAATATACCCATTTTATAAAATTTATGAAGGTTTGAACATTGTCAAAGTTTGAACAAGAGAGAAATGTGAGAACATGTAAATGCCTCAATGAGATAAGTGTATAAATTGTGCGGTCGGGGATTTTAGAGCCTTAAAACATTTATAAGAATTGTAAAACATAAAGCTAACTACTTCGCGGATTTCATTTATTGCGGGTATTTTTTGGAACCTAACCCCAGCGGAAAACGAGGGAACACTGTATAATAGTTTACCTTTGTTAGTATTTACAGATCTTTAGCATTTGCATGATTTACATTAGCACGAGAATCTTGTTTTCATGCAGAGATTTGGCCTTCTTAGACTCAATACAGTATTTAGTATTGTTAAGCAGCTCAAGTGCCTGCCAGTCATTGTTGCACCTGCTTTTGTGCACCTCTGGTTATTTAAAAAAATGCTGTAACCTTTATTTTGTTATTTACGGTTATTCAACCACATACTGTATTTCAAAATATTATATTTTACAGATATAATTTTAATACCGTGATACCATCATATTTTTGCTCAAAGTTACCATACCCTCAGAAACTGATCTCGGCCGAAGCCTAGAAACAAAAAAGAATTAATCCTCTAATTCTCGCCTAAAGATGATGTAGAGTCTTCAGTTGTTTATGGTATTTTAGAGGAAACCAGAATACCCTGAGAAAGCACACACAAGCACAAGGATGACTTGGAAACTCCACAAAGGATGGCCCTAGGCTTGTTATGAATCAACAAATTCTCAACCGTTAGGTGTCATGCTCATCAGTCGGCCAACATGCTGCCCACACCGCTATCCAGACCAGTACAAAAAATAAAAAAGCTAGGTAATGGGATCACCCCAACATGCCACCAAGATTCATCAGAACGACATGAAACAGGGCCACTTCTTCATAAACTCGATCATGACACACATGGCAAGAAAGCAAATACATTTGTGTATCAAAAATGAAACAAACAAACCAACCAACAAACAAACAAAAACAAACAGAGGTCTAGAGCTTTGTCTTTGTCCATCCATCTGGCAGACTACATCCTATTTCACGAAAAAGGACGCAAGATGTTAAGAATAGATGCATCATGGATTTTAAGAACATAACTGGATAGATTAGCTGATGCCAGAAGACAGAAAGAGACGAGGAATAATGGAATAATAACGGCAAACAGGCTTACCAGATGGTGATAATATTAGCAACTGACAAAAAAAAAAGAAAAAAAAAGGACTTCCGCAAGTAGAAGCAAGACTGGAAAATCCCTTGGTGAAGATAGCAGAATCTAGGATAGGAAGACAGAGTACAGGTACTGCACAATACTGTACAAACACTAAATATGGAGGGGGCAGTTAAATCTTCGAAGAAAGGAAAATGAGCACATCTTAGTAGAACTGATTTAATCAGGTTGTAAAGATGAACCATTGCAGAATACAACTTAATATCACAACTGTGACCAAAAATATCACGGCTGTCAATGTTATCACTAATATGAAATTGATGACACTTCATGTCTTCTGCCAGGTTTGTCAATTATGTTGAATTATTACTCGTGCATCTGATTTCTTCTGCGATACAGGACTTGCTTCTTATTCTTCTTTGCTTCTTCTATTTGTTGTATAAGAACATTAAAAAACACGAGAGATGAGATACTGAACACAGTAAGGATAATTCAATTTCAACAAGGGCAAACTGATTTTATGTAAAGTGAAATATCAGAGTTCAACGGTTTAAACTATTACTGTTTCATCTCTACCTTCAACTATCAACAACAAGTTTCTCAAATAGCAGAATATTCCACTATCATCATCAAGTTCACTCAACTAAAATCTGTTTTTATATTCAGTATTCCGGATAAATTTTCACCGGTGAAGGGTCCAAGTAAAAAACATCCCAAAAGAGCTACAAGCTGCTACGAAGAATGCCACAGGTCGTCAAGACCAAACATTTTTGATTCTGGAATGGGGCAAAACATGTTGGTACCTCAAAAAATGGCAAGCACCAAGACTGAATGAAGAATGAATGAAGAATGAATGTGCAAGCCTCCAAAAAGTTTTTCAGAATTCCTTTCGACGCTATCTGACAAAATGACACATCAGATACGTGATTACAAAAATCATGTCACCTTTGTAGATTTACACTTGGCAGTGACATGTAAGAAACATAAAAAATGACCTCCTTGGTTGAGGAGGAAAATAAAGCGTGCTCGGTGTGGACAAGAACAAAAAACAGTAAAGGAGGACTGAGAGCAGTGTGTGGGAGTTCTCGTCAAGGGGGATTTGGACCAGTAGGGGAGGGCGTCAAGAGCCAGAGGAGAAAATCTGGAGAGTCATAGCCCTTAGCAACTGTCTGCTGTTCTACTGACACTAACCCACGCATCTCCCTCTCATTGTCTCCTGGTGCAGTCGACAAACAGCCTGCGGAAACTGACCCGCACAGACAGTGCAGCACAGACTGTGGCAGTCAGTAAAAGACGCAGTGGGGCTTGGCCACCCCCTATAACCACAACAAGCCTTCTGAAAGGGGTAATTGCTCTAAAATGCTACAAACATGCATTAAAATGTATTAGGACAGATAGTGTTAAATGTCTGATCTGAGAGACCGGCTACTGTCAATAGTTTTGCAAACTGAAGAGCAAGTGTTCCGGATGAGGTCGAGGACTGTGGGAATTTGTCTACGTTTTACTGGCTTGTCATCCACTTATAGTGAACCTACCTCACCTACACAACTGCAGTTCTTGGCTCCACTTCACTAGCAAGTCACTTCCTAATGACTCATTCAAACTGGTGCTCCATCTCCATGGTTAAATATAAAAGGGAGCAAGATTTTCCACCTCGAAAAACAAGACAGGCAAACCTGCCAGCAGAAAAATTGTTTGCAGTCCAAATTACCAAGCACAACACCTGGGGTGAAAGAGGCCTCCGCAGATGTCCAAACATGTCGTTGCTTATGGGCATGCTTAACCAACATTGACTTATATCCTGTGTAATTAACATGCCAGACTTCAGAAGAGGTGTGTAAATGTATTGAGGGCTAAAAACTTTCACATCAAGTATAAAAGATATCCTACCGGTATTTAGTAGCTCTAGCCTGTTTGGTTACTCCCTTGGTCATTCAATTCACCACTTAACCATGATGATAAAGGTACAATATACGTAAACACCAAGTACAAATGGATCTGAAATGAAATGAACAAGATGTGCTTGAAATGACAAAAAATGGACAATAAAGATCACAGTTGTAGACAAGCCTCAATGTACTTGTGTTTGCTTCTGTGTGCATGTATGAACAAATGTATATCGCCAGCCATCACAGATGACCAGAGAGCCATGTATGCCAACAAACTGGTCTCTGCCAAATAATCCATAAATAACCTGACGGTAGGAGTATTGTGACAAGTAGTGGACCTAAACAAGTACGTACAGTAGACGTCAGTAAAGTAAATTCAAGAAAAAGCTCAACTCCAGCCGTTCTTATTGTTTCTTTGTGACCAGTAGAATCTTGAAACACGCTCATGTTCGCTGTCAAGTCTGCCAGTTATCAGCTAATGGCCAACACTAGCGTCTCCTCTGCTAGCATAGTGCAGCTAACATTGTACATTCAACCCTATAGGAGTTAAACGTCCTTTGGTCCCCCAAAAGGTGCTACATAAATCATTTTATTGTCATGTATTAGATTTAGGGGTTAAACTATTTCTACAGGAAAATCCAAAACATTTTTAGAGGCTACTACTATTCATTACATTTTGCTATTTATAGCGGGTCTTGGTCCCGATAAGCTGTGAATAGCAAGGGTTGATTGTGTGTGAATGGTTATACTGTTGTACATTCAGTTATTGCAGAGTTTGTGTTTCATGGTCTAAGATTAAAACAATAACACTAATATCATTACTAACTTTATGCACAGCTATACAGGTTTAGTCACTGCAAATCGGCCAACGTAATTTGCCTCATGTTTAATGATTCACATTGAACATGCTAAATTGATCTATTTAACTCCTTCCAGGATTTTGCGACCTTGAGAAGAAATTCCCAATATTGCATATTATTTGAGGCAAATGCACAAAATGAGTTGTTCTCAAGTACATTCTAATGAAGTCAATAAATTGATGCTGATTGGGTTTTACAGAGTCAACTTGAGCAGGATTTTCAAATAAAAGATAAAAACACATGTCAATCGAAATTTCATTAAGCAGTGACGATGTACCCGCTTAACCACTGAAAATAATTTCGGACGGATTTATGCTTAAAAGTATATCACATTCTACGTCATGCCACGTCAGTACGTCACAACTATAATTTGTCAAAATTACATGCAAATTTTAATTTGCACTGTTCCTTTTTTTGAATAAATAAATAAAATTCATTCATGAGTAACCGAGGTGTTGTGCGCGTGCCAGCAATTTTGAGCCAATCGTTCAACTCTTTATTTATGGCATAGGCTATGTCTAACATTATGCTTGTTTTTCTAGCAGAAGATGACAGTCCACTTTAATAAACGGCACAACGAACATTCTCCTTAATTAAACAACACACCCACATCAAGCTTATGTGTTTGTTCGTGCAGGGCAAAATCCTCTTGGGCAACTCAACGGCACCCTGCATGCAATAGACCAAGTGCCTGCAGGCACAACATTGACTACCTCTTAGGGTGTGTTCACACTTCTAGTTGTGGCTCACTTCTCAGTCACGTGGATTATCCAAACAAATCCAAGACATTTCCATTCCAAATACTGTAGTTTCTCTAAACCCTCCGGTGTCACTATTTTTACATTGACAACTAAAAAAGAGGCATTTGAAAGACTTTCTTTTTAGAGCACTTGTATTCATGTGTTGAATTATTTTTGCTGGATGCACTTGTATTACACATTTTCAAGCAATAGTCTCATTATTATAAGCAGCAAGGCCCGGAAAGGCTTACCAATTAAAATGTAGACCAAAAAATAAAAACTCGGAAGTTTATTAAGTTCTTCCTCAAATGAAGGTTTCTATCAAATAAAACCCAATTCATCGCATAGGGAAAAGCTCTTTCCAATCACGCTTCCTTTGCCTAATTGCTGATCATCTGAGAGCAAGCTCAACAGTTTATTAGTTAAGTCTAAATATCTGACATGGCATCACTTTACAGTAAAAGGCGTCATTTCTCTGCATTCACAGCTGTTCAGTCTGCCTCCGTGTGAGACAGTGATGATGATGGAGAGAGCAAAAAAAGCCGCAATGTGCTTAAGTCAGAAAGGTGCACAGGTGCGCACTTTTTCCCCCTGCACAGATTGTCCCAGCAACCTAAGTCTAGCACTTTTGCATATAAGCATAATGACGTAGAAAGCGCCCACAAAGCTTTTAAAATATAGTATTTTCACAGAGGCCTGAGTAGAGGCTATTGCAGTCCTAACCAAGTCTTGTTGAATGAACTGATGAAGCCTGCTTGGTTGATAGATGAAATGTCTTCTCAGACAAACAGAACAATATAGCTGCAATCAATTCAATGCGCTGCGAATGAAATGACCTCGATGAATGACAATAATCACAGGCCTCTGTCAAGACTTTCAAAGGGCTTTTGGGAATTTAAATGTCAAGATGTATATATATATATATATATATATATTTATGAGTTCTAATAAACAAAAATAACATTTTGACTGGCATTTTGAAGGCATATGATGCAAGTCCTCCGAGTAAAAGCAAAAGTAGAATAAATTCAGTCTTCCACGAAGATGAACGAAGAATATATTTGTCTTCAAATAATGAATGCGGCACATTACACGCATACTCCAGGTCCAATTTATAGTTGGATATATGCTCGGAATTAAAGGCCCCTCCTATGTTTTTCTGTCCTTGAGAACATCATTCTAAAATTTGACATTTATGATCTGTGCTGGTGAACAGGCGGTTGTAATGCTGGAGACAAGAGGTTTGTGTGTTGCTTCTGAGTTCCACTGTTATCACGTGCCTTCGGGTTAACACTATTCCTTGTCATTGTCTTGTCAACTTATAGGGCGTTATCTCGTTTACTGACAGGTGACAGCATACACATATAGTACAAGGATAAATCAACACAAGACAGCTGTCAGCAGACATCAGTTATATGGTAACACAAACATTTACAGAGAGCATTTTTCAGATGAATTTAAACTTGTTTTTATGATCTCCTTTATCATCACTCAAAAATGTAAACAAGGAATCTTTTTTTGTTTACTGAACTCTCTGTCTTAGTGGTATTTTAAGTCAATTTATGGGGGATTGCATCAGGACAATTCATTGTGGTTGTTGCTGTTTACAATTTCTAAAGTAAAAAGTACAGAGTTACTGTTTTTTTGTAAAAATAAAACCTGTTGCCATAATTTCATAGCACATATTTGTTTTTTTAAAAATCAATTTTTCCAATATTGGTATATTGATTAGCATGATAATTTGTGTTACTACATGTGGTTTGTGATGACATTTTCACACCGTTTCATCTGTCCAACATTTCCAGTGTTCAGGGTGACAAATATTTCCATTATGTATGGGATTGTGCGATAAAGGTGTGGTCAACATACCGTCACCTTCTCTAAATCAGCTTCTGAGGAGGTGGGGGACAGAGGGCTGATGGGACTGAGGGAAGGGGAGCTTCCAACACTGGAGACGTACTCGGGATCAGGAACATACAAAACCTGCAAACAAAATACATGTCTGTGTTTACACAGACATTGCCTTTGCGCAGACCTGCATGCACACCACAAGTACTGCACATGCCGAAGGGTAGATCAGGAAGGATATCTGACGAAACAGCGCAGTGTTTCCCACACCATGTTAATACTTTTTTCACATTTTCAAGAAAATGGACATAAATATAAATGTGTCACGACCAGATATACCACATGTAATGTTAGTTTTCCGTCACACGTGGATCGTGAGGCTAGAGCAGTTCAGTGGCCGAGTGGTAGATGCCCTGAGATTGAGAGGTTGTGGGTTCAATCTCTGGTTGGGTCATACAAAAGACTATAAAAATGGGACCCATTGCTGCCCTGCTTGACATTAAATATTAAAGGGTTGGGGGGTTTGATCACCATATGATTCCTGAGTGTGGCCTCTGCTGCACCTCACCGCTCCCTCAGGTGGGTGTGACAATCAGTGGTACTTTAAGTTTTTTAGAGGAGATGCAGTTAACAGGTCTCCCCCAAATAGATATCTAATCTGTGGGAAACACTGCAGCAGTACATGTTTTAAAAGATGAAAATGACAAAAATAACCAGAATGGATTATGTCAAAAATCATTTTACCAGTAAGTCAGGTGTCATAATACGTTCATTGTTGGAATGTCTGGGTAGATTCTCAGTCATGCAGGTCATGACATTTCACAAATGTTGAATCCAGGCAACTGGACTGTTGTTTGTTTAAGATGTTTCACCTTAAATCCAAAAGTCTACTTCAGTCTCCTTCAAAAAACAAGAGACCAGTTGACTTAATTTAACATTTGTAGATTATGTTGGTAATGAATATTATATGTTTTCTCATTAATTTTGTACTGTACACATGATGGTTATTATACTAACAACCAGATAATGTAAGATTAAAATCAAAGATTAAATCAGAAAAACAGAAAACACCTGTTCAACATTTCACAGTTTACATCTCAGCTACTGCAAAATACTGTACAGTCATGTATACAGTAGAGTGTGGATTTAATTGGGCCCAGGTAGGAGAAAAGATTCCATATTTGTTTGCATATGCAAACAACTTTATACCTGTTTTAGCAAGTGCACACCTTTAGTAATTGAGGCCCTTTGTGTTTTTAGACTTTTTAATAAAAAACAAAACTTAAATTCATTTGTCCCGTCAAGTTTGAATGCACAGTAAAGCAGTCATAACTTATACCCATCTCAGATTATGCTGTGCTCTGATTGCTTAAATACTGTGAACATTTTGTAAAAAAATAAATAAACACAAATAATAATACAATAATAATAATAATAATAATAATAATAATAATACATAAACAAACAAACAAATAAATGAATAAATACATAAATAAATGAATAAATACATAAATAAATGAATAAATAAATAAATAAATAAATAAATAAATAAACAAACAAATAAATACATACATAAATAAAAGATGAAATACAATATTGGCTGCAGCGAAAGATATTAAAACAGCTGTTGTTATGCAAGAAATAGAAGCACTTGTTTGGAGCGCAGACTTGCAAAGTAATTTCTTTTAATGGGGCTTCCTTTTTAAAATGGAAGTGTGTATAATTGGGGTGGAACTGTTTTTGAAAAACGGTTTGAATTTAACAGTTTTGGCTCGGTTTGCACATCTGTTTGGTTCATAGGCAAGTTTTTTTTTGTTTTTTTTTTAAAGCTCTGTTCATTTACTAATGAGACGATGCAGAGTGTATGGTAGCGCTAATGCTAGCCCAGATAGCGCCACACATGGTTGCGCCGGCATGCATCTCTCCTCTTTGGCACTCTTTTTGTAGTATTACCTTACTTATTTATGTATGTGTCGATTCTGCAACCATTTGCGCCGCACCAGGGACTTAAAGAGGCTGGCAAATGGCAACAGATACTGGTTTTGAGTGTCATTATTACTCGCATTACATAGATGATAGAGAGACCAACATACCAAGCCTGTATCCCTCCAAAGCAAGCTCTTTGGTGCTGTAGTCTGTTTTATGCACAAGTAATTTTGCTTTGGCGAAATAACTATACTTGTACAAGCATGTCAGTTACGTATGTTCAACATATAAGACTACTTTCACTACCATGACAGAGTTGCTTCAAAATTATCGCGTCCCAATCGATAGATGAATGACAAACAGGGGCAGCATGTAACATGACTCTTTAAGCCACAATATTACTACTTTACAAGTAAAATAAACAAAAAGGCGAGAGCTCATGTTTACATTAAAAGGACCTATTATGACAGTTAGTGAATGGATGCAGTCACAAGGCTAATTCAGGCCAGTGATAAAGGCGGTGCTATAAATAATGATGAAGGCATACACGGCGGTTCACACCTGTCCAGGCACAACTGCCCGGGAGAACAGCTTGTTCAGCTGAACCAGCTCGTTGGGTGTGGTGTCAAACTTGAGTGCAATGCTGTTCAATGTGTCCCGAGATTCCACCTGGACCAAGAGAGAGGACAGGAAATCACACACTTGCTTCTTTTTAGGGGATACCCAAAAAGATGAACATACTTTAGTTTGTGACACAGATGAGAAATGGCTCATGAGAGGCAGAGGGAAAAGCAATGGTGACAATCAAAACCGTGTAGATGTTAGATTGGCTTGTTTTCTTTAGAGAGCTTCAGTTTGCAATTAGGCAAGTTGCTGAAAAGCAATTATTTCCCATGCAATGCACAATTAATGGCAAAAATATGAACTGACATGTCACAGCAACAGTCGTTTTCTGGTGCTACCCATTATAATGCATCCAAATTCTTAAGAAAAGGAAAATTGGAAAAAGGAAAAGGAATGTGTAAGGCTTCCACACAAAACATTTATCAACGTTGCAATGAAAACTAGAGCTTGCTCAAGCTGGCTTAAGGCAATAATTAGCAGTAAATTAGCCAATTAAAACACTAAACAAAGTTTTCTACAAAGATCACAAAATACCCCAAACTTTTACTATTTATAATATTACTATTTACTGGTGAATTTATACATCCGATTTTTACTTGCACACACCAAAGACACATTCACAAGTAATATGCAAGTACCTCAAGGTATACCGGTACTTGTTGTTGACATTTGGTTCAATTTGGTTTTCAAATTTCAATATCAAACTAATGCGGAAGACATGTAATTTAAGTAAAGAATAATTGTTTTGGCAGCAAATGGAGATTTCTTTCTCAACACTGTTTTCATTGCTTTTTTGTCTTGTTGACTTTTTCCTTTTACTGCTTACAACTCATATCATTTTATATAGCGTGTTCACATTTTAAAACAGATCAGAACTTTCTATTTAACTGAATATGAACAAATTAACATTAATGGTTCAAAGAATAATTAGCCACAAAGTTATTAAAATATTTATTTTGCAGTGACATTCCAAAAATGTACACTGCACACACAGATCACACAGTTTCCCATAATTAATCGTAATTGATCGCGATTAATCACATTTTTCTATTAATATGCTATAATATTTGAATTTGGCATTGTAAAGTGCAAACATAACTTGAGATTTCTCCAACAAACGTCAAGTAACACAAAATAAAACTACGTATAGTCCGCGTTTGCCCATCTTTGCACCATTGGCTAAGTTTGGCTGCAGTTTATAGGCCATAAACAGGATGTAAATAAAACTGAGTTAACAGGGTTATTTATTTATTTATTTTTCTAAAGCTATAAAGAATTGCGGCAGATCGCAATTATCAACCAAGCATTTTGTTCATTTTCAACTTGATTGGGTAATGTGATTTTCGATTATTTTTTTTTTACAGACAATACATAACAGATGGCGCGTCTGCAGTTATGACAATTTGCTGATTTTTTTTTTTTTTTTTTATCCTTTGGTTAAAATGTCATAATTAACTGCATCAAAAGGTTTATACACACTTCCTCATGGTTCTTTTGGTTCAATGAATCATACAGACTTGCCTTCACCCAGAGAGCAGTTAGTGCACCGTGCAATGACCCAGGTGCATTTGCTTGTCTCCACCAGTTAAGTACCATACAGCAGCGAGGTGTCACAAGTGCCTGACCCAATGACATGCCCAGTGTTCTACTACACAGTTCTACTAGCCAAATATGGCTGACAAAAATGTGCCGTGAGAAAAAAAACAAAAACGAATCACACAGGCATAGTGATTGCCCAATTAGGACAGGTTAATGGTAATTGTTTTAGTGCAACAGTCATGGGAATACGGCTTAATATAGTGTTTGTGTGTGCGTGTTTTTGTGTTTGTATGTGTGTATAAGCAATATTTTCCATGTGAGCGCCACGAGTTCAACATGACTGATCATTTCCAGACAAATATTCTCGCACAAACACAGACACTATAGTCAGAAAAAGGTAGTAAAAGCGGAACCATCACAGAGAAGCTACAGCATAATCATTGGGCTGTCTCACATGCTGTGATTGAGATCTCGTCACGGCTTCCCAAAGAGACATGCCAAGTTCAATACAGACATGGATGAGGGAAAATAAATCATGGTCAGAAGTCAGGAAATGTTAGAAAACACTACGGAACCGGCTGACTTAAGGTTTGCGTGTTTCAAAAACAGGTGCAAACTGAAAGAGACATATTGCCTATTCAGCAATAGATTTTTGGAACTTGTGAATGAGCCAGTCACCTATGGAAAAAAAATCTCCTTTCAACTGCATTTCCTTGTATCTGAGCTATTTCAGCGTACTGTGGTAATTGTATCAAGCTCACGTCTCCCAGAGTAGTTTTTCAAGCGTGTGGCCCTAAGTTTTAAACGCAGTGGCATTAACTGGATGGGCAAATGGGGCATGTCAAATCAAACAAAACATGGCTTTTATGCTTTTGGTGGCTCCACCAAGCATCCCCCCCCGGAACTCATTATTCCCAAAATGTACATTTCATACATGTCAAGTTTCATTTTGTACTTGCAGTGCTCTTCCAGATGTTCCACGGTGAAAACCATCAGCGCAAACACTTCAGGGTCCAACAATAAATGTGGCACGGCCCCTGGCCACCTCAAGTTCAATGACGCTAGCCTGCCTGTGTCCCCAGCACAAATGTCATAAATAAATGTGGTGAAACCAGCACGTGCTTGCTTTTTAAATGTCTAATATTCAATTTTTTTAAGAGTTTTATCCAGTGAAATTGATCAACCATCTTTGCTGTGCATATTAGATCGTCCCCATTCAGTGACGCGTTGTATAATTTGACCACTGAGCCTACACGCGTCACTATTTCAACCACAAGTCGGGCTACGTTTCCTTACAAACTATATTAAAAAACTATATTAAAAAACTATATTAACCCTCGTGCCTTGAAACCAGTTTTACCCTCGAAGTGTATAACATTACTTTATATGTAATTCTACTTTGAGGTGTGATAACTAAGTCAATTTTTAATATTTTTTTTTATTTCAACCACTCAAAATGTTCATTGGCATCAGAACTATCCATACATATGAAGGTTTTTTTTTTTTTTTTATGTATTCCCCCCTCTTAGGACAATACAAGCCCAAAGAATGGACTATGAAGAAAACTAACTGTGCTGTATACATGTATAAAAAATAAATAAAAAATTAATACTTCATATGACATAATTAGAGCTTTGAATAAGGCAATAAGTTATAACAACAATTTTTTTCAATGCATGTCAAATTTTTTGACAATGGCAATTTAACTCATAAAAATCTCCTCGCGATTATTTTAGCCAAATCAGTAATTCTACTTTGAGGTGTGATAACTAAGTCATTTTTTAATTTTTTTTTTCTTTCAACCACCCAAAATGTTCATTGGCATCAGAACTATGCATACATATAGTATATTTATTTATTATTATTATTTCCCCCCGCCATAGGACAACAGAAGCCAAATAATAGACTATGAAGACAATTAACTGTGTTGTATATATGTATAATAAAGAAATAAATTTGAATCTTTCATATGACATAGTTAGAGCATCAGGCAACACGGTAGCGTTGATAGAAAACTTTGGGGAAAAAAGTACTTTTTGTGGGGCTCCGGAGCGGCACCGGGACCCCTCCGTGACTTTAGCCGGAAATTGTGTTTGATTTTCGGATACAGGAAGGCCCGATTTACACCCCCTTATCCGGCGTCGCACGACAACGAGCCACGTATCTCTGTGCTCACGGTTCCAGATATGTGTCAGATATGTGTCATTTTCCCCGTAGGACGTACGGTTCCGGAGAAATAACGGAAAGAAAATGCTCCATTACACCGAGACCTCCGTTGACTTTACCCGGAAATCGTGCTTGATTTTCGGATATATTTACACCCCCTGTATCCAATTGTATCCGGCGAACGGAAAGTCAACACAGCGACGAGCTACATACCGTTGGGAAGCTGCACGTCCCCCGCGGCTTTCAGGGATGTGCTCATATGTTCGTTTATGTTTATTTTGTAGAAGTACTTACTTGCCAACTTGCATTTGCAGCTTTTTGTGTCTTCGATCGCCGTTCTTTTACTTAGATCCAGGAAGCTCATGCCTCTTGCACGTTAGCCAAATGTGTTGTGAATCCAAACTAGCCGAATAAAAATCGAAGCTTAGCACTTTCACACGTAGAAATGCAACGGCCAGATAAGATAACCGACGAGGAATTCATCTCGACAACCGTTACATGTTACACTTCATAAGTTGCAAAAAAAAACGTTTTTTTTGTTTTGTTTTAAAAAAAATAAAAAAAAACTAACTAAAAAAAAAAAGAAAGAAAGAAAGAAAGGCTGACAAATATGAGGTAGGCCTAAAGCTGCACAGACATACATCTTAGCCAGGTCTGATCTGGAACTTAATCTTCTTATGATTATGAAGCCATTATTTTAAATTGATTTATCTTTATCTAAAAACTTAGGTATTTGAACATGGATGTGTAGTTTTATTGCCATCATATTTAATTAATTCATGTGACACATTTAATCGACTTACGTTCAAATTGAAGTCAAACGAGTGTGAATTATTTTGTGACAGGAAAACTGGCCCACAGCGGTTGCATTTTGTCAATAGCGTTTGAAGATGAGCGAAGACGAGCAAGAGCTCCCAGCTATGGAGCTGCATTGAGTCATACATTTAATTAAAATGTGCTTGTAAATGTTATCTATGGAAGACACAGTGCTGTAGCTTCTCTTGCTGTGTATGGTATGCCAAGCTAAATGGTTCAATCTTTTATTTGCTTTGCTTGTTAAATTTGAAAATATAACAGGCCTGTTTTCAAATCCATCCATCGTTCCATCTTTCTAAATGCAAGTTAAGAAAAAGGCACTTGAATTTACTCTATGTAAAGTTAAGAATGTGTACAACTATTAACAATTCTAAAAAAGCAAACAAGCTCTTACTAAATATTGTATAATTTAGCATTGTTTTGATATGTTGTTTTCAGAAACCAATACAAAGACATTGTGGCGATACACTTATTGGAAAATTACATGTATATTAAATTCTTTTGAACATTAGATGACACTAAATTGCTATTATAGCACCTATTTTATTTAGAAAGCTTTCAGAAAGCTTCAACATAGCAGTGATTTGATTCTCCGTTTATGTTATTTGCTACTGTCTGACCCAAGAAATATTTATTTTTTAGCTTCACAGCCTCATTGCTACACAGCACAGAACTAATCTATATGTATAGGACACTCATTTTACACTTCAACTACCAGTTAAATAACACATTATATAAGAAACGTTTGTTTCTGCACAAAAGCATTATTTGCTACAGTTGTATATAACGCGGCAGTTACTGGCCCATGTATCAAACAGCGCTTACAACAGGAGGTCAGTCAATACTGATAAAAATATCTGGTGTCCAGCAAAGTCAATATGGATAAAACCAGTAAGCGGAGCACTTTTGGTGCTTGCACAGAGAAAGAAAGAAGAAAAAAAGGTCAATAAATTTACAGTAAGATTTCAATTTACCATTGTCTTTACAAATAAAGGCATGGAATCTTGGCAACTCAAGTGGCTTCATGCTTCAAATCCCGGCTATTATGACACCGATGGGATTGCAACAAAACTGAAAGATGAGGCAATTGGTTGAACTGTAGCTGTAGTCATTTTTCACCCAATTAAGTGAGAGGGGAGATGTGACCCATTGATAAAGACCAGTTATTGACATGCAGTATTGACAAGGGGATGAGAGAGGGGTATAAGTGGAAAAGAGAAAACAACCATCGTAATTATAACATCTAATGACACCTATAGTTTTATACTCTTGATTAGGGATGCCCTATTGATTATTCCATCGACTATTTGGGTAATCAATATATCTGGATCAATAATAGGCATTGTTCGTCATACAAATTAATAATTAAGCTTCGTGTTAGGGTGCCATATCCTTCTCGGGAAAGGTTGTGGCAGCCATCTTCAAAATGACTAACACCTAACTAATGGTCACTCTGCTGAAAGGTTAAGGATACGGATTGAAAAATGGCATTTGGCTAGTAAGCCAAACACTAATGGCTCTATTTCAGACTCTCGGGAACATTAAGTTGGAGCATCAGTGTAAGGAGAGCAAGCAACCATAAGCAACAATCAGTGAATCAAGCTGGAAATAAAGTTGTTGAATGTACAATTAATCACCCATAATGGCATTTATAAGAAGCCATTGCTCTTAATTTTATGATGGATGAATCCAAATGTTGGCATGACAGTTGGCGATGGTGACTTTGTCATGACTGAATGGCATGGTGTTCTGTACAATTACATCTTTGCTGTTCCAAGTGCTGATCTAATTTTAGAGCTCTACAAGTCACAACATTGTGTCCTTTTCAAGGGGATTCCATCATGGATTTCTCCTTGTGTCAGATTAAAAGGCCTGTCTGTGCTTTGATAGTCCCCAGAACAAATTACAAGCACAAAGACAGACAAGCCAAGACACACAAAAGAAAGTGCAATCAAATGACAGCGCAAGTGGCTGATTTAATTTCAAATGCCATCCTGCTTGTGTTGGAATTATAGTGTCACCATCAAGTGCAATACTTTGAATCCCTGTATTTTGAATGATTGCTGTCTCCAATTAAGTAACTTGTTCAACAAGCAGCAAGGCTGTGATGGAATCAGTCTGGGAGGGTACATCTGGAACCTAATCTGGAATCAAAATTTGGAATAAACTGTGGCTATATGATTATAAAGAAACACATGACCCAGACTGGGTACTACAATAATACAATGTTGTGACTAGGGGTGTGAATTGCCTAGCACCTGACAATTCGATCCGTATCACGATTCATCGGTCACGATTCGATTCGATAGCGATTAATCCCGATATGAATTTATAAATCGATTGTTGTGATTTTTTTTTACTCAAATTTAGAAAATACCATTCAGTAAACTTATACATGTACACTGTAAACAGGGGTGGCGAGATCCGGTCCTCGAGGGCCGCAGTCCTGCTGGTTTTGGATATTTCCCTTCTTCAACACAGCTGATTCATGATTAGCTCATCAGCAAGCTCTGCAGAAACCTGATAACGAGCCTGTTAATTGGAATCAGCTGCACTTCAAGTAGGGAAATCTACAAAACCTGCAGGACACCGGCCCTCGAGGACCGCAGTTTGCCACCCCTGCATTGTAAGATTTGTATGAAAATGTATTATTTATTGATCTGAAACTTCAGTCTAAGAACTGTGAGCCACTGTATTTAACAAACAGGTTGTAACCTTTTTCATGTTTGAACAGCATTGAAATAAAGTATTAAGGCTTAATGTTCCATTAATAAAACATTCTTCCATGCTTAAGGTGTGAACGTTAGACGTTTTGTGGAATACTTTTCCATCAAAAAATGGATGTTAAAAAATCGATTCGGCTGCCTATTGAATCGATTCGAGAATTGCGTGCTGTAGTATCGCGATATATTGCCGAATCGATTTTTTTTAACACCCCTAGTTGTGACTGTGAGTAGGTTAACTAAAAGTAAAGCTCAAGCCTACAAAATTAAAATGATGGTAGAATGTTTATATGCCTTGTTTTCAAAGTCATAAACTGTTTGAAGTATGTTGTATTCTGAATTGTAACACTGTAGTGCTATTTAGAGAACTAGTTTATAGACTTGTACACTATTACCAATAACAA
This sequence comes from Festucalex cinctus, assembly GCF_051991245.1. Lineage (NCBI taxonomy): Eukaryota > Metazoa > Chordata > Actinopteri > Syngnathiformes > Syngnathidae > Festucalex > Festucalex cinctus. The sequence continues at coordinate 19,944,838 of NC_135417.1, forward strand.
ATAATTCAATGACAACATGCAGTGAATGCTTTAACAGGCAACTATGCCAATAATACAATGGATGCCCAGTGATACTTCACAAAATGCAAATCAAGCGACCTATGTCATTAATGTTGAGAAAGGGTGACCATGACCTGTGACATCAGTTAAGGTTAGGGTGAATCAAAGTCACCCTTCAGTTTTGGTGTCACCATCTTCTACAAAATAAATGCAGAGCTTTAACAAAATATAAATGTCTTCCCAACCAAATATCGGGCAGACAAAGCACATTCTAATTCTAGTTAAAATGCAACTTGGTAATCTGCAGCACCTATAGTAGTGACCATGGTGTTGTGACATATGCCCTTTCAGGGCTTCATTTAGTTTAATTTCTGGCAGATGATGACTAGAGAGAGAACCTCCATGTGCTGCTCTTTGCCTTTCTTGCATCTGCATCTTTCTGTCTCTTCATCCATCTCTCTTGTTCCCACAGACTTCAAACACTTTTTAATTGGATGCGGGTCAGCCAATAGGTGGAAACGACTGAATGGACCGGTGTTATCAGTGTCTAGGCAGATGGTCTGTAGCTGCTCGGGTTATTTCTCAATAAGGAAAAAAAAGGGTAGAGAAAGGAGCCCATGTGTGAGGTAAAGGGTGAGGGAGGGGGCAAAAGATGGCATCGATAAGGAGGCATAAGAGGAAACCCACCATTTTCCTGTAGAAGCTGGGAGATAGATTATAAAGTTATCTACTGGAGAGCAAAATAGGGAGACGCAGCCAGCTGGCCCCTCGGCACAGGAGATGAGTTTAAGATAAAGCTGTTTCTCAAACACTGTCACAAGTGTCCATCGCAATGCAAGCAAGGCTGCAAGGCATAACGTCTTGTTTATGTGCCTTTTTAACACTTTTTTTCTGGCCTCATGGTTCTCTTGCTGCATGTCCGGCTGCAGGAAACAATTATTGGTAGCGCTCAATCCATCCATCACACTATCAGCAACCAGTAAGGGCCGTAATAGGGACGAAGGTGTACAAAAGAGAAGAGTGATTGCTGACAAGAATAGGGTGACATCTGGTGGGATTCAAGTATAAATCATTTTCTTATCCAAATGTAACATTACATGCCTCGTTTTCTTTTTGATGAATAATACATCATTGTATATTTGTGTTGCCATGACACAGAGCTTTTTGCCGCAAACTGCTGTAAAATTCTTTGCAAGGTAAAACATACCTTGTCAATCATCAACTCTAGAAGGACTGACAAGTTCGGGAGGTGGTGTTAAAGATAAACCTGTTCAAACATCCAAAGAAACATATGGACTGAAGTGTGAGAGCAAATAAAGTGAAGTATGCCATGCTTTTGCGCTCTTCCTCTCTCGTCAGCAGACAGACACAGTGATCCTACTCCTCACTGTTGCCACGGAGAGGGGTGAGGAAAATCTGTCTGACTGCAGCTGCATTTGGGGGTCATTTCAAGAACACCAAGCAAAGCAGGGTCTAGCTCTATTTTCAGTTTGTGCTACTAGAACATGAGATACCCACAAACACTTCACTAGCCATCTCCTAAACGACAGCTAAATCGATAGAAATGACAACGCAGTTGGAAGGTCATTCACAAGCACAGCTAGCTCTGTGGTGGAATGCTGCTGATATGTAGCACAGAGAGAATGGGAAAACAAATACCATTCTGCCTGCCTGTCTGTAATCCATCTAGAGAAATACACAAAACTATAAATCATCGTCCCTTGCTTTTTAGATATGATGTTGCACAATAAGTCGTTTAACACAGCACCCACAACCATTAAGTCAGTTTATTTCCACGAATGTCGGCACAAAAACACACATACAGTTTGAGGCTGAAGTACTGTACACGTGTTGCACATGCAAAAAATGAAATTACGTCTTGTCCTCACTTATGAGCTACCAAGCATGGTTAGACACACATAAACATCCCTTGCAAAGCTAGTGAGCGCAACAGAAATCACCACCAGCTGACGCACACACAGAGCAGGTGCACAACCAAGCGAGCAGAAGATGGTCAGACCCACCAAACGGCATTACACAAATGAAGAGCTTGTTTATTTTGGTGTGCGACTCACAGAATATTCGATGGTCCCTTTGGGTCTCTGGAACGACATGCGCCTCCCATCCTTCTTCTCTGGAGTCTTCTTCTGGCCGGTATCTGTAAGCAGGCGAGGCAAGGTACGCATTACATTCATGTTCCTCTCTCCCCAGCTTGTCACAAGCTGCCGTTTCCCAGCCCCGTGGGTAGACAGCTCATTCGTCAACAGTGAGGGAGCCAGCCAGCCAGCGATGTGAGCTGTGAGCGTCCGACAGCTTTTTCTCTCCCTCTCTCTCTCTTTTTGCTTCTCGCTCTGCTTCTACAATCATGCTCTCACACGCTGTCCTCCTCTGCCACTCTCTCTCTTTTTTTTTCTCCTCCTAGATAATCATGCTGAACAATGACAGCTGTTGAAAGCGTTCACCTTGCCTTCTTCCCGCAATTGCCTCTCATGGCAGAGACCAGGCTGACCTCCAACTGAGCGTCACGAGACTGGATGCGAAGATGGGAGGACTTACAGGAGAGGGAAGTGAGATTAGTTAAGATAAATATGACGAGGATAGAGATGGGAGGGATCAGTGCCGCAGCTAACTAATAATGGGAGATGTTATGTGGAATCGAGACACACGAGGAAGGGTGATGATATAAGCGCATAGTTTTAGTTGTGTTGTTTAGAGATTTGGGAGAAGCACCAGCAAATTTGATGGGAAGAGACACATGACATTGAATAGGGAGTGGTTGCAGGTGACTTGTGATGGACAATAAAAGTCCCGTGATTGGAAATTGTGTGTGGATATACCGACGTGAATGAGTGGAGAAATGTCCTGGTAGTGTTAATTAGAGGTGTGCAAAATTTCCGATTCTTAGATTATTCACGATTCGGCCGTGGAACAATCGAGAACGATTCACAAACGTCCAAATTCCGATTATATAAATATGCCAAGGGAAGCGAAACGAGCGAAAAGTACGCGGAACTGAAACGCAGTAGCGCGCGCGGTCTTCGGGACGCTTTTTGGGACGGACCGAGAGTACACATCCACAACTCACGCCTCGAGATTCAAAACAACAACAAGCATGGCTGAGCTGACCAACCCACCTCTTCATGACATCAGACCTGCTCCGAAAAGGCAAACAACTTGAGGCGGAAGTATCAGCTAGCTGGCTGCAGTGCGTCGGTTAGCGTTCTACAGGGCGCCGCGCAGTGATACGAACGAACGAACAGAAAAGTAGTGGCTGGCGGTAATGGCGTCTGACTTTATTCAGAAAAGAGTATTGTGATGGAAATGTATCACGCTTTTGAAAACAAAAAGTTTTTAGAAGAAAAACGCTTTATTTCCGAGACCCCAGCCAGCTTGCTGGACTATTTTCTTTTTTATTTTCTTCTCGTCCAACGTCGAACCAGAACTGGTGTCACCGAACGCTGTCAGAAAGAAGTCAGTGCTGATCGCACACACGGGAGGTGAGGATCAAATTGAGATTCATGTTAAAAAAGCCGAACGATCCCATTAATGTTTACACGTTCATGTTTACACAAGTTAAAAAGCAGAAAAGCACTTGAGGGTTTTTTTTTTTTGTACCTCTGAGAAACTTTAATGTTTACATGTTCATCTTTACACAACTTAAAAAGCAGGAAAGCACTTTTTTTTTTTTTAGGCATTTGTATTGAAGTAGTAGTTCACATTGTCTTTCATTTATACCTCAATGCACTTTTGAGTGGATAAAAATAATATATTTTTGCTCAATGCTATGTTTTATTCTGTTGAAGACTGAATATACTTAAAAGCTGTTGTTACAGAATGAGGACTTGAGTATTTTATTTACTGTTTTGAACTGTTAACTTGATACTGAAATAGTAGTTTATGTAGGCCTGAGAGGACTTTTGTACTATTTTTTTAACTAATGTACGAAACATTAAAAGCACAAAAATACATTGTTTTTTTTCTGCTGCCTGGGGGGGAAATCAATAATCGTTTTATAATCGAATCGTAGCCTCTGAATCGTAATCGCAATCGAATCGTGAGGTGCCCCAAGATTCCCACCTCTAGTGTTAATGTTGACATATAAGTGTGAAAAAACCCCAAGAAGTGGGTGGGTAGAGGAACGGCGGTGAAGGTAAGAGAGTGGATGGAATGCAGAACAGAGATAAAACAAGTGGAAATAAAACTCTTGGGAGGTCCAAAGAAAAAAAAAAGTTCAATTTGTTATTATGATTACAGGTCTTCTTTTTTTAAAATGTATTTTTCAACAAATGCAAGCTCTATATATGACAATCACAGATGTAAACTGATTAAATAAATACATTTACGTGCAGTCCTGTAAGTGTTCACCACAACAAAATTCTGCCACACAAAAAACAAACAAAAAACAAACAAATATATTTCACCCAAGATGCACAATGTATTGAAACCATAAAAGATTTACAAAGTATATCAATGCTAATAACACTAATATCTTAAATCGAGGATTTGCTCTTGTGTTGTACATAATAACCATGAAAAGTGTACTACTGCTAGAGTACTCGTTCCGTTCGAGTGCATGTATGCGCGTATGTACAGTACTACAGTATATGAGTGTATCCACTGTGCTCTGTTGGCAGCTGTCACTCAAGAGCAGGTTGCTGAAGTACGCTTTAATTGAAATTACTGTATCAATGACTAAAAAATAAAACCATATTTAAATTAGGAAAAAAAAATAGATATATTGAAAATGTAGGTATAAAATGTGCTATCAATGTGCGATTAATCGTCAGTTAATTATTGAAGTCATGAGATTAATTACGATTAAAAATTGTAATCGACTGGTGCATATATATATATATATATATATATATATACACACACACATATATATATATATATATATATATATATATATATATAGGTATAAAATGTGCTATCAATGTGCGATTAATCGTCAGTTAATTATTGAAGTCATGCGATTAATTACGATTAAAAATTGTAATCGACTGGTGCATATATATATATATATATATACACATATATATATGTATATACATATATACATATATATATATATATATATATATATATATATATATATATATATATATATATATATATATATATAGAGAGAGAGAGAGAGAGAGAGAGAGAAAGAGAGAGAGATAAATATATAAATATTAACTCTTTAAACCTCAGCGTACTAGCTGAAATGTGTCAATGCCCTTTTGAGGGCAAATAGGGATGGCGGTTATGCAAATTTGAGCGCAGCTGGCTCAGCACGCGCCGTCATTTATAGAACAAATTCCGATTCTGATCAACATAATGTACAGAACAGTGGTGTAAAAAAATGGTTGTGAATTAAGATGGTGATTTGCATATATGGTAAAATTTTGTGTACAGTAAACATTCCTATGTAATCATTCGTAAATGAGGGCTATGGGGAGTTTTTTTTTTTTTTTTTTTAATTGTGAGACATAAAAGATCAAACACTTAAAATACTTGCCTCAACGTCTTGTGAGACGGTAAACTCAACAACATTTACGCACACCTGGCAGGTTTTAATTAAAGTGCTAACGTGTTGGCCTGCTCTGAACCCCTCCGCTCCACTTCCAACCAGTGAAAACGCAGCCTTTGCAATTAGCAAATCGCGTATCACAGGGTTCACCAATTCTCGTCCTCGAGATCCAGAGTCCTGCAGGTTTTAAATGTTTCCACCTACCAACACACCTGATACTGGAGAACAGGATAGTTATCAGGCATGCTGATGAGTTGATTATATGAATCAGGTGTGCTAGTGGGCGGAAACAAATAAAACCTGCAGGCCTCCGGACCTCGAGGACCGGAATTGATGAACCCTGGCGTATCATATCACCATTATATTGCAAATGCAATTAATCATTCAGCCATAGTATTAGGGAGTTGCTGTTTGGTGCACTGGCACAAACAGGCAAGACCTGGTCCCCCACCCAACGTTGGAGAGAGGATATCCTCTTGCTCACCTAACATACTGTACGGGAACCGAGCCCAGGTCATCAGGTATCCCAACAACTATTTGCTGGCCTTCCACTAAGTGCAACTCCAGAGTGAAAGAGAATTCAACTCCTTTCAGGAAGACTACCACAGAGGTGACATTCCACATCTCCCTAGAGCCAGCTTCTGTAATAGGGGATTGTACTGCTAGAGCCGCCGACTCGCTGCTTTCAGCCACCACCCAGCTCACACTGCACCAAAACCTTGTATTGGTAGTGAGCACAGAGGATGGAACAGGGCGGACGGACATGGAAGAAGACAAGAAAACAAGATCTGCCACTTCATATAACTGTTGATATTTGTTTCCCGTATTCTCATCAATTTATGGGTTCTTTATGCTGTCCACCCCCCCCCCCCCCTCCCCCACACAATTTAAGGCACTTGTGTAGAGGATGGATGGATGGATGGATGGATGGATGGATGGATAGACAGATACAGACAGGCAGGCAGGCAGGCAGATAGATAGATAGATAGATAGATAGATAGATAGATAGATAGATAGATAGATAGACGTGATATTTAGTATATTGACAGTGAACTATACAGTCAATATGTACAGTTTATGAAACTGCTATGTGATCACATTATCAGGACAAATCCCCTTAAGAGTGTTGCTAGCATTAGGACCACTGTTGGCATTTTCGCTTGTCTTTTTTTTTTTTTTTTTTTTTAATTAAATAGTCACTAGAGGGGTCAGGTTTAAAAAAAACAAATCCCTAAATATAGCAGAAATGTTGCTAAGGGGACAGACAACACTGCAGAAAAGTCTTAGCTCTTGCATGTATAAGCCAGCTGCATGCACAACAAAATAAAAGCACCACATATTTTATCTTTTATTCTGACTTCACTGCGAGGGCCTATCAGAGACTGTGGGTAAGCCCTTTGGCCATACATTTCCCACGTCTCGCCAACAAGTACTCTGGGTATAAGACAGATGTTGTGTGAAATAGAATAATAGCTCTTCATTAACAGATGCAAAGAATATATTTGCACATAGTGAGGGAGTCATTGGTTCAAAATTAAACCTCACCATTTAATTTACACTTGTGGCTGAGCAAAACATGGCATATATTCTATTCCATCCATCCATCCATTTTCTTGACCGCTTATTCCTCACAAGGGTCCCGGGGGGTGCTGGCGCCTATCTCAGCTGACTTTGGGCAGTAGGCGGGGGACACCCTGGACTGGTTGCTAGCCAATCACAGGGCACACAGAGACGAACAACCATCCACGCGCACAAGCACATCTAGGGACAATTCGGAGCGCCCAATTAACCTGCCGTGCATGTCTTTGGAATGTGGGAGGAGACCGGAGACAACACAGAATTTAGCGTTAGGGTCTAATACCGTCTATAAGATCTCTTTTTGACTCTTTCTCAGAGTTGTTTCTTGTGAACCATCTGCATTCAGAGACATATAGAGAGTTTTGATTTTCAAGCAACCAAGGTTTTGTTGTCAATCGTGTGATGGAGTGAATTGCAGTTAGAATTTGTCATAACTTCACAGTCAAGGGGTGTCAAACTCAATAGCACAGGCACTGAAAAGTCAAAGCACCCTTTAGATGGTTGGATGAACAGCATTAACATTTTTTAATATGTAAAACTGAACTTTTTGGAGCACAAATTTTAATCAAAACAAAAAGGCTGCAGTATTATTACAAAACCAGAAAATGCCATTTCTGGAGAAATATTAAAACATGTGGAATGCTACTAAATGATACTCAATGATGTGGAATGCTATGGAATGGTATTACAAAGCTAAGGAAATTATTTTTTTTATGTAGTAATTTTAGGTTTTTCTTTAACATTGTGGCGTAAAATAAGAGATAAGGTCGCTAGTTTGCTATTCTTTCAAATAAAACAAGAGTTAGGACAGTGTATTTTACTGTTGTTTTCTGCAAAGTGTGATTTACATGTTCATTAATGGCTTCAACTACAATAACACATGGTCAAGTGTGAGAGGAATGCTTAGTGCCTTGCGCGGACAACGAAAACAAGTTGGTTGGTATGCATCACAAAATCACAATGTGCCAATGTGTGACCCCGTGCCTTTGTGTGTAGATTCAACATGAAAAAACAGACATATGATCCAATGTAATGTAATCCAGTGTGAAATATTTATTGAACTGATTTATCTTTAAATGTTTTCAGACTACAGAATTCTCATTGGTTTCTTTTTGTTTTTCATATTGCTGAAGAGGAATCATGGTTGCTATATTTACAGTTGCCACACTGTACAGTACAGAGCAGTGACAAAATAAGCACGGGGGAGCATGAGAGTCAACATCAAGATGACTAACATTACCTCATGGTCTGATAGAATATACAAGCAGCAGATTTTCCTCTGCTCCCTTGTTTTCCCTGCCTGCTGGTTATGTATCCCACCCTAGTTGTTATTTTTAGATTAGCAGTTGGGGAGTCAAAAGCTCTCTCTCTGCCACAGTCACAAGGCACAGGTGTTGTATTAGTACTGGTTAACACTTAATCATGACTAACATTTGTGTTGCCTAGAAGAGGTCTGCAAAGAAAAATCATGTGGCTTGTTGAAGACTATTTTGTAGCCGTTAGCCACTCCAGGTGAATTACTTTTTAGCCTTGGTAATTATTAATGTTGATGGAGTGCAATATTATTACTGTTATTTATGCTACTATACAATTGATACTAGTGTGAGTTTTGTTGCTTGATGGTTATAGAATTATGCACTTCCCAAATCCTTTTCATACTGCTTAGGGGCCGTGGTTCACTGGTGATAAATATACAGGCTGTGCTCTCAGTCATGTTTTAATGTTGTAATTCCAGTTTGAGCCTGACCTGCGGTGGCGCCCATGAGACTCTACACAGCTGCTCATCGGCAATTATGTCTTGTGTATTTAAGAGGCAGCTTCTGCTCCAGTCATTTGTCGGACTATTTACTTGCTCATGCCTCAGTCTGAGATAGCATCAAGTCCTAGACCTGGTTTGCGACCTCAACTTTGATCTTGCCTTCCTGTCTTGTTTCTTGTAAATTCTTGAAGATTTCTGTTGGACTTCGCCTTGTTGCCCTTTTGGACTGGCTCAGGTGTGTTAATGGTTCCGTGCATTTGTTGCGTGCGATTTTTGTTGTTACATTTTCTCTTGCCATTGCAAGCTCTTTCTGTTGTACTTTTGCCTGTGTTCTTAGTTTTCTGTTGTAAATAAATCTGTTAGTAAATTTACTTATTTGTCTGTGTTTTTGGGATTCACTGAAAATGACACAGAAATTAGGGTTGCTGTAAACTCTGTCTCTTTTCTACCTGCAAAGGAGTACAGTAGCTGCATTCAGATGTGCAATCAGACATCAACAAGCAACAGCAGTTAAAATGAAAGCTGTGGACACAAAATTGGATTGGAAAGCTTACCATCAATTGAGTGTGAATTTTAAGAGGGTAGAAAAGATGACCGTTTGGCATCATAAGTTCTGAGGTTGGGGGTTTGATTCTGGGCTCTGGCTTTCCTGTGTGGCATGTACATGTTTTCCTCATGTTTTCATCTCACATTCCAAAAACATGTTTCTGATGTTAATTGACGACTCTAATAAACCAGTGGTTCTTAACCTTGTTAGTGGCATTGTACCCACCAGTTTCCTATGCACATTCACCAAGCCCTTCTTTTTTCATAAATAGAATGTGTTGTTTTCAAATTTTAGCTATAGGCATAGGGTGTGTGTCTTGACCTCCACTGAACCCCTGAGACTGACTCACCGAACCCCTGAGGTTCGATCGAACACAGGTTAAGAACCACTGCTTCAAAATGTTTGGATATGTCAATGTGAGTGTGAATGGTTTGTCTAAATATGCCCTATGATTGTCTCGCGACCAGTACAAGTGTCACCTGCTTCTTGTGTATGTTGGATAGGCTCCAAGCTCACTCACGACCCTGGTGAGTATTAGCGGTGCAGCAAATGGATGGCGTTTTGAATGCCATTACTTTGTGCAGAGGGTTAAGTATAATTATTGATTTACTGCGCTAACAGCATACAGCTTCACTTATGACTATATAATGTGCTTTGCTGCTTTCATTGGCCAAATATGCGCTAGAACACCTTCATCTTTTCTTCAGAATCAACGACTTATCACAGGTAACTGACAACTTTCTCCTAATTCATTCCTGCAGCGCCATGGCGCTCACACTGCCGGATGCTGAGCATCTATGGAAAAGCACTGGACGGTCATTGGATAAATGCTGGGCTTTATCCCACCCATTGGACGCTCAGCGTCTCTGGCAGTCTATGGGCATGTGGGTTGGCACAGACACAACTTCTGCATAATGATTGGATGATCTGTCAGAGGCAGAATCCCTCTTTGAATGGCAGTAAAATAAGCGAAGATTTTCATTCCGTTGTTCTGAAGTGATCCGGGCAGAGTGATCTCCAGGTGTTTTATATTTGTTAAAAACAACTAGCATTGCGTTTTGTCACTTCTATTCTGTCACAGCGGTTTCTTTCTCCAGCGAGCACTGGTAGCTACTAGCTTCTACCCCCGAGTCACAATCACTCATGCTCACAGCCGGTCTTTCACACAGTAGCCTCGTGCCGAAGCTTCAGCTGCTGGCAAGCTTACTTATTTCGAATAACTAAATTAATGTTATAATAAACATTTCTAAATATGTTTATAATCACGCATATTATGTTTTGCCATTCATGGTGTGTGTCTCTGTGGGGGTCGGCAATTTCGAGTGCCATCAGATTCAAGCAGGTCAGTGAAGTCGGGGTCCTTTCTTTTCCCGACTTTGCAACTTGGATCTCCGAGTTTAAAGAAGTGTTCCAGTGCACACTTCCTGGTTTGAGGTCGGAATAGTCTGACTTCTCACCTTCCTGGAATGCAGCATTATACCGGGACATGACATTCATAATGTATGCAGAGGGCACTTCCATCTCCCGTCGCTTCCCGTCGTTGAAGACTCCCACCTTTTGCCAAGTGCATGACACAAAGCCTCTAATAAAAACACGGACTGAGCACAGACTGAAGCACGTTAATGTCTGTCAATGGGGGTGAGTACAGACACCAGACAGTCCCTCTCATTCCGTGTATTTTTGCGAGGCTTTGCGTCATCAAGCACTCGGCAAAAGGTGGGCGCTGTCAATTACAGGAAGCGATGGGGACGGGAAGTGCCCGGCTATAAATGTATGCATGTTTGCTATAGCACATCTTGTCCATGTTTTAGATTTTCGAAAAAAACAAACAAACAAAAAAACCAAAAAAAAAACAAAAAAAAAACAATGAACTATGGCAACATGTCGGGGGTTAATAGGAAACTTTAAAAATTAGTGTGTGTGTGCGCGTGTGTTCTGCATGGTGAGTACGTTCATGACCATGGTAGAATAGGAGCTGGTCGATCTGCCCTGTTCTCTGCTAGACATTGTTCCCTATGTAGAATAATCATGCTTGTATATTCAGGGTAATTTGATGGCTTCCAAGGGTTTCTGAGAATCAAAATGCAATGCCTATACTTTGGCGTGGCCTGCTACCGGTAACTTAGCACACTCATCTTAATTCATATTCTGGCAACGTGTTCATCTGTTGTCATAGAAACAAATCTGGAGTGAACTTTGAAGGGAAACTTGCCATTAGAATGAATGGGGCAAACCTGCCTGCCTCAAACAGAATTTCAACTTAGAAAATGACTCACTCATAGTGTCTTGAAGCAAAAGGAGACATACAGCAACTGCCTTATTACTACCTAATGAAGTGTTAACTGTTTTAGCGGTTGGATCAGCATTCAGATCTGCAATACAGCGCTCACCCTCCCTCACTATGCCAGAAAAAAAGCTGAATTCACACTGCAGGGTGGAATGCCTAATTCAGATTTCATGTTAAATCTGCTCTTTTTATGTAATTTTCATATTACAAAAACAGCTGAGACTGCTAATGTCAACAGAATGTGCCTGTCAAATCACACGGATGTTCACAAAACACTAAATCACATGGTGTAATGTGTTTACTGAAATAAATATGGCCCCTAGCGTAGGCTTCAGTCCTGACACATTTATAGTAATTTCAAAGTACTGATTAGCTCTGAAGTTGCTTCTTTTTGTCAATAGTGTGTTTTCTGCTGCTTCATCCACCATTGCTTATGGCCCCCTCTGTCTTGTCGAACAAATGTATCATTGGTCACCTTTTGATGACATACAGGTCGGAGTTGTATCGGATGCATATTCAAACTATATCCACATACGAAAGAGGTCCAATCATCGGCACTATACAGACAAGAGAGAGTGAGAGGAGAGGAGTCTGGCTCCAAAGACAAATACTTCAGTGAGTAGGACTATTCGAAGATTCGGCATCTTGTTTTTGTTGTGCATATTTTGTTGTGTGGCATTGCAGTATTTTTTGCAAGTGTAATGAACTATTTCCACATGTTTATATTCTGCAGAATAGTTTGTAGTTTTTGTTTTCTCTCTCTTATATATGAGTGATATGTACAGCTTATTAACCAGTGGAGCTCATGAGTGAAAAAAAGTTGACATTTTTTATGGTGTATTTTGACTTTTTTTTTGGTTGCTATATCCATCCATCCATCCATCCATCCATCCATCCATTGAGGCTAGGAAATTCGTGTTGTTTTTGAACAGTTGCGCAAGATGCGGCGCTAGCTAGCAGCTAGGCTTTAAAAAAAACACTCCCCCTAGTTACGATGCATACTGTGTAATAATTGCTTATTTTCGTAAACTTCCATTACAATTTTGACTTTTGCGCTGCTTTGAAATAAAACTAGACACATCAAGGAGGCTATTTGTGGAGAAATCTCAAAAAATAATGTCCAACTTCCCAATATTGTCCATATCTATAGATTGAGCCTCGCAACATGCGGACCATTTTGCTGGAGCGGGTCACATTTAATTAATAAACATTAGTGCATGACATTCAGAATATTTATGTCAAACTATTAGGGCCATTTTTTTCCATTTTAAATTATGCAAGTAATTAACTGCTTAGAAAAAGAGGATGAAAATTAAAAAATTAACACATATGTGCTCTTTAAATTTGGCGAGCAAAAAACGTTTAAAAAGCATTTTTAATTAAGCAATTAATCGTGATCAATCAAAATTCTAAGATGTGATTAATCTGATTAAAAATGTTAATCGTTTGACAGCTCTAATATTTTTATACTAAATTATTTTTTGCCAATCAGCGTAGCCCGATCAGGAGTTTATCAGGCAAGTGGAGTACCTAACCTCGACTAGGACCTCCGCTTGTCCCCCTAAGTTCCTGTAAATGTGACCCGGTCAGGTAGGCTCCCGCAGTGGAGACACCCCTTACGCGGCTGGTCCCATAAATTTAACCCAAAGTTCCAGCAGTGGAAACGGGCATAATCAGTGAAGAAAGTCTGCTACAGTCTTGAGTACCTCACAATTTAATTTATTACTTAGAGTTCCTTTTTGCATGAATTAATTCAGCAATGTGGTCTGGTGTGGAGGTAATCAGCCTGTGACACTGAAGCGTTATAGAAGTACAACTTGGTTTGATAGCAGACTTAGTCTAGTGTGTGTTATTGGGTCTGGTGTCTCCAGTCCTCCTTGCAACCATTAACCATCACTCTATGTAGAAACATCAGCCTAGGGCTAGGGAACCCTAGTTGTCGAGAGCCACTGTCCTTCCTATCTGTTTTCGATGTCTCCCTCCACCAATTCGATGAACAGGATTGTTATCTGGCTTTTTCGGAGCATGCTGATAAGCTGATTATTTGAGTTAGCTGTGTTGGGGGAGGGAGACATCGAAAACAGGCAGGACAGTTATGTTCGAGGACCAAGGTTCCCTACCTCTGCTCTTGTGTTTAAGCAACTCTTGATTGTGTGATGTCTCCGGTTCGAGTCCTGGCTCGGACCTTCCTGGGTGGAGTTTGAATGTTCTCCCCGTGCCCGCGTGGGTCTTCTCCGGGTACTCCGGTCTCCTCCCACATTCCAAAGACATGCATGGCAGGTTAATTGGGCGCTCCGAATTGTCCCTAGGTGTGCGTGTGAGTGTGGATGGTTGTTCGTCTCTGTGTGCCCTTCGATTGGTTGGCAACCAGTCCAGGGTGTCCCCCGCCTACTGCCCAGAGCCAGCTGAGATAGACGCCAGCAGCCCCCGCGACCCTTGTGAAGAATAAGCGGTCAAGAAAATGGATGGATGGATGGATGATTGTGTGATTCTGCACTCTTGTTCTCTTAAGCACACACGTTTCTGACATTGGCTCTTCCAATGTGCGTAAGAGATCTAGGCTACAGAATACAAGTTGAACTTCTTTTGTTTGTTTGTTGGAACCGAAACACAACACATTTCAAGTAAACTTGTTGACTCAGGACTGAACTCAACATATTTTTGTACTGTACAACATTTTGGTACAGAAATGTATCTTCATCTTATAGTGTTTACTTGTGCAGCACTGGCAACGCAGAGTCTCGGAAGCAACACTAAGCTCTCAGGTTACATCTCCAATAAATAGCAAAAGTGATGAGCTCAGCTAAGGGAAACACAACCTTGCATTATCACATCTTCTTATTGAGCGAGAGAAGCACAAGATCCTGTTAAGGAATTGTGATTTAATTCTGTTATTATGTAGGGTATGCTCTCATGTGCAGAAAACCTATACTCTACTGTATAGTTTGAATGAAGATTGCATATATGCAAATTCTACCAAATGCAACTATAGTGTACATTTTAATTCTTCAATCGCTGGCCCAAGACAAGACGAAACTGTTTATTTCGCTTTCTTTATGTGGTCTAGTGATTGACACTCGATAAACTGTATGTCGAGTTTTGATCTCCACTGATTGGGTGTTCAGAACCGAAACCATGTAATGACCCTGGTTAACGACCCCTTCATCGGTGTTCAACTTTTACAATAGTGAATGGTGTTGGTCAAGTCTCTGTCCTCCCTGCTTACTCAGTAACCACACAGACTAGTTGGTCTCATTCTTTCTATAAGTGGGGCAGTAGTGCAGGGGTACGTAAACAATCCAATATTCAACTCTTCTGCTGAAGACTTCTGCACCGGCGCTGCTAATGAACCCGTATGCCATCCATGCATTTAGGAGCAGCAGAGCATGCAACTGATTAATCTTTGTCCTAATTAGAGCAATTAACCTGCCTGCTAGTGAGCTCTGGAGCATGATAACGCTGCATGAACTTCATACTCCCTTATATTCAATCAAGTGCATAACATAACTGTGCCAGCTAATGGCAAAGCTTCCTGTACAACAGCTGTGTGTTTAACACCTTTTGAGAGTGACATCTCAACTTGTGTTCACAGAGTCCACTGATTATACACCAATAAAAATATCAGAGGTGGGCATTCCGTCAATACTGATGGACTGTCCATTTTGCTGACGATTGACGTATGACCATCAATACTGATGGAACGCCCATCTCTGGCTGTCAGTCCGAAACATGATGGAAACATGGTTAAAATAAAATGATGGACAGGCGATTACAGTTAGGTTTGGCTTTAAAAATTACGGATCGACAATGACAATGAGTGCCTAGGGTGCTGCTGAATGATGTACCAGCAAAATTTGCAAAATGCCCAACTCTGAACAATACACACTCGAATCTCTCTAATTGAACACCAACTGTTTAAAGGATGGAGCTCAGCCTCTCATTTGTTTGCATTTTGTTAACAAATTTCATCAAGAAAATACTTTCTACTGGAAATACAGTAAATCCATTACAGGGGTCATATCACATCTGAGATCAAGTTGTTCTTCTATGAACTCCCTGCATTCTAACTGGTCCCACTTTATCTATGGAAAATACGTCAAAAGAGCCACAAAAAGAAAAGGAAAGGGTTACACACACAGTTATCTCGTGTGCTCTGGAGCTGAGAGATTTTCCTAACATCTCATGTCATGCATGCATGCATGACAATGATTTTAGCTGGAGAGTTATGTGTGACTTTAGTGAAGAAAAATAATAAGATGCCATTAGCTTGGAGAAATGCCCTGATGTGAAAAGGTCTTGGGGATACGACTCACAGGCTGCATGGAGTTTGAGCATGCACTGCCAGCTGATTTAAAATGTTCTAAATGCCACAGTTAAGTGTCCTCATGACAAACAGGGCAAGAAGTGCAACCATTGTAACCTGTCAATTGGCTTGTTTCACAGTCAGTAAATTGCTGACAGAAACAGTCTGGAAAAGGTCTGGCACACTAGGGAGAAAATATTAGGATTGTTTGTAAACACAATCATTCTTAATGACTTTCATTACCAATTTTATTTATTAAATTAGACCCTCACAAAACTCACACTCGTGGACTTCCTAGCATTTCTAGCAGCATTTTCTTTGTAATCTTTTTTTTTTTGGGTAAAAATAAGTAGGGTATGTGTTTATGGTTCACATAACCCAATAGCAGCAGCAGCAATTATGTGTTTTATCAACGTGTTATGTGTTCTGTCATTTCTGTTTTCACTGCATCAGGCCCTTGTGCAGTTGGTTATTGGCAAATGTTTGCTCAAGAGCTTCTGCGTCAGGCAAGTTAAGGTGCCTCTGACCATATCCTGTGCAAGTCAAGATCACCACAATATGAAATATTTCTTTTTGCAAGGTTTTCTGTTGAGGAAACCCAACAATGCTTCATAATTAGACCATGCATGATTACGGCATTGTAACCTTACCAACATGGATGGCTATAATTATTATTATTGTTATTATTTTTAAAATCATAGTGTTTTGTTCATTCTGCCATATATTATACAATATGCTGATCATAATCAATAAATATACTGATCAGCGTCAGAAAGACAGGCTGAAGCAAAGCTCACTCAGCTACTAGTTTGCAATGTAAACAAACACAAAGCTGAACAAAAAACAAAAAATAAATAAAAGATTAAAATAACACTTAAGAGAAAATCCATTATTCAGGTTACAACCACCTTTGTATGTAGTTAGTGAGGAAGAAGAGATTGAGTTTTTATTCTAAACATTATTGCATAATTTCATAATAATATAACCCACTAAACATTGGACGTCCTGTGGACGTGCAGATCATGTCTGTATTACGTCGGTTGGTCGAAGACCAGTGCTGGACTACTAAGCGACGTGCAAATTAAGTCCATTTTTGGACGTCTAATTATGACCCCATTTGGACCATGGATACGTGACTTTTTTGGACGTCACAGGGATTTAAATATCAATGTTATTGTTATCAATATTATTTAATCAATTTAGTATTATTTTTTCTGTGATAAAACTAATGTATTGCTATTTATTTTTTTGAATTATATATCTAATGCAGGTATTCACATAAGAACATGACAAAAATTTTAGGTGCTTCCGGGTGGTGGAGTGGTTACGTCACTTGCCTTCAATGCAGGTGATGTGGGGTTCGCCTCCCCGTCAGGGAGATGATGTTTGTGTCACACACATAAAGTCAAGCAATAAATGAGCCTTCAAAAACAGTCTAAAATTATTTTTATTTTAATTATCTAATTTGGACTTACATTAGCCCTCATTTGGATGTCCTGAAAACGTAAACACTAAACGTCCAAAACACGTAAATACGGAACGTCCAGAAGACGTTGAAAAAACGTCATCTGGCGTCACAGTCTGCACCTTCAGCGGACCGAGATTGGACGTACAAGAATTACCTTTAAAAAGACGTCCTTTCAACGTGCCTTTGCGCAGTGGGAAGCCTTTTAAATTCATGTTTGATTTTAGAAAAAGTGGGTCAGTATAAGCGTAATAATTAGTCTTATGACTGATACGTATTGTTCTTTTTTGCAGGAGCACAATTGCATTATTGTTGTTTCTTTCAGTGTCAGGTTGGCAGCTGGGCGTCAGCATTCTCGACTGACAAAAGTCATATCAGCTGTGTAAACGTCTTTTAAAAGACGACGTCTCTTAACGAAAAACAAAACGAAACAAAACAGTGTAGTACAATTTAAAAGTCCACGTCACGTGTATCACAAGCGAAACGCATTGCAGTCCTTGCCTTCAAAACTGAAGTGCAATATGTTGGCGGAAGCAACTATCAACAAGTTGTCATCTTGTCATCACCAAATACCGCATTTGAAGCACATAATAGCTCCGAAAAATATTGTTGGCATAAAAATTATGCCCACTTGGAAAGTTATTGGTGACTTAATTATAAGATAAATGAAGTCAGATACAGTTGAAGCGCGTTGGTGTAGAGTACACGTTGACGTGCTAGCATAGCGAAAGCAGTCGTGGGCTGTGTTCTCGTAGCTACTAAAAACAAAAGCGTAGCGTCTCACCAACCTGTTTTGCTGTGAATGGTGCTGTTATGTAGTACTGTAGCGGCAAGGTCCGGCTCATAAACGGCGTTGTCCTCCTGGCCGAATCCTGACCACAGTCTGTGGGAGATCACGTCTCTGACAGCCCTCGCGCCGCTGCCCGTCATCGACAGTATGTAGTCCATAACTACTACAAAACTTCACCCACAACTACTTTTGGAAGGGAAGTGTTGCAAATGCCGCGGTCATCCACCGTTTGGAACAGAGCCCCGCTGTTGCTGTTAAAAGTTTCAGACAGTCCACACATTCCTAAACAGGAACAACACACGTCAACACACGCGCACACACTTTTGTTGCTCTCCCGAGTGGAGTCCAGTTGTGCTCCGCAGTTGGCTTAAAGCGTAACGACAACGACATAAGCATGCACATTTCAATAAAATGTTGGTGCACTGCTATTTTGTTGTTGCCAAAGACTAAAAACACTTTCTAATAACCGGATAAAACATGATGCAAACAAATACAAACAAACAAACAAATAAATTCATATTAAGGGGTTTCTTTACTTTCATTCTAATTATTTATTATCAGTCATGCCACCCGCCCCCCCCCCCCCCCAAAAAAAAAAATAAAAAATAAAAATAATAACATAATATTTTCCAACAAAATAATGGCTTAGATGTTATTCCTGCAAGAGGTGAACACAAAGCCATGGTACACTGTCCGCATTTTCTATATTATTTTACAGAAAATCATTCATGTCATCAACATAAGAGATAGCAGTTAACGAGTGGGGAAAAAAAAAAAAAAAAAGATTTGTGTGAAGGAAATGTTCAATACTTATTGTGCGCCATCTGCTGGAGACAGTGAGTAGAGAAGGCCTCATTGCCCTTCCAAGTTTGTTTTGTTTTGTTTTGTTTTGTTTTGTTTTGTTTTAAGAACAGGACAGGACACATGGAAAAAAACGACTCAAATCTGCCTTGACCCAAACGCAAATAACTCCACTGCAAATCATTCACACATATGCCAGGCCTGACGTGTTTAGTGTTTATGAGAGTGGATCTGTGTATATGTCGAATTCTATGAAATGCAAACTTTTACAACCAATACTTTTCACAGATCCAAAAGTGATGGCTATTATGTTGTAGTAAGACTCCAAGAAATTGACTACAGGGTTTAATGGATTTCATTCGGACTCTTCCCACAACTACCCAATTGAAAAAAAAAGAATCCCTTGAATAATTGCTTTAACTGTAAGAAGTCATGGATGTCTTTGTAATATAAGAAGACATTTGTCATAATAAACCAATTCAACTCAATATTTCACATGGGTATTTTATCACAAAACAAAGGAAATGTATTCTATGCATTTGTTACCTGGTGGGATTTAATCCAGGGCCTATAATCACAATTAAATGGTCTCCATGGAAGAGTTGTTAACTCTCAGCCAATCAGGTTTCCAACACAATATGCAGTGCTACTGCTTTACTCTGCTTTACTCTGATAACATCAACAAAAAGCTCTTACTGTTTTGAGAGACCATCTAATCGTGATAGTAGGTCCATGGGACATCCAGGAAAGACGAAAAAATACACCACACACAACATACGTACACGTATATCAATATGTCAATGCAGCTAAATGCCTCAAGCTCCAATATCCAAGCATCGCTCTTCAAAGAGAGTGCTGCACATGAATCATTTAACCACATAGCGCAGCATTACTATTTATATCTCCAAGGGACTTACTTTTTTCGGCATGTTTAACTTACCACGGATATTACTATTTACCCTGTTTCATAGAAACCAGCCTTGAAAAGTGAGTACGGTAATTCTAATTCTCCATGGACAAATCAAGCAACATACACAATATTACACATGGACTTATCCAACATGGATGGGCAATACTGACATTTGAAACAATTTGGTGAACAACTACTGATGTGCTAAGTTGCGTTAATTTACAGTGACAAGACTCATCTGACCTCGTGTATCTGACCTTACACAGAGCCCCGCTGGTACACTTGGCACTGGGACAGTGTAATCAGATGGGTGTCGCACTGGCCCAGCGCCACCCCATGGGACCTTGCTCTGTGATATACTGTGTTGCTGCACAGCTGCGCAGAGTGCGCATAAAATCATCCATAACATCCAACAAGGGGGTTGGGTCTTCCCCCTCCTTTTCAAATATAGGATTTAAGATATATGGTACAGTACTTTCTGGCCTTTTCACAGGCATCGCCTCCATTCTCTAATAAAGTTGAACACATTTTTTTTTTTTTTCTTAGTGGAACTTTGTCTTAAACCGGCGACCTACTTTATTAGGTTATGCGTCATTGAATTCAGGCAAATAAATATTCAGATGTATGAAAGAGTTGATAAAATGTCTGATAAAGTATTGATGTTACAAAAATAAACTTGGAATGTTACTAGAAAAACCTGCAATAAAGAATTAACTACAGTAGTATTTTTTTTTTCTTTTTGGAGGGAGCAGTGTCAAAATATTGCCACAATAAACTTGTCACTTTAATGAGTGATGTCAGAATTCCCACACAAATGTAAACATTGCAGTCTGTAATAAGCAGCCACTGTCTTTCCACAAAACCGTCATATCAATTAAAGGGGAAATCAGCCCCCAAATTTTCTTGACAGTAAAATTGTGTATGTACCCGCACTAATCTAAACAGGGCTTTCTGATTAATGTTGCATTTGTGGAAAATGAATTAAACAGCAAAATCCTCCTGTTTTCATCCATCTCAGGGTGTAGCCATTTTGACACATGCTGTCGACTAAAAATGACATCACCGTTTCCCATGGCTCAGGTAACGACCAATCATGACTCACCTGTATTCTAGGTTTGTTAATGTGGCGCAGGCTGAGCTGTGATTGGTTGTTACCTGAGCCCTGAACAACTGTGATGCCATTTTCAGTCAAGTGGCAAAATTGCCGCCGCCCCCTGAGATGGATAAAAAAGGGTCAATTTTGCTGATTAATTCATATTCCATAAACACAGTATTAATCAGGGTCTTTAGACGAGTGGGGGTGCATAGAACATAATATTGTCAAGAAAATGTTTAGGTTGACTTCCACTTTAAGTATGATAATTAAATTATTATTCTCATTTTTATTTGACATGTAATAATGACTCTGTAATAATGAGTAATATATTGAGTTCGTTTTGAGTGCAGCCCTTTCAGTGAGAAACTATTTTGAATGACTTCAAAATGTTGAGAGCTTGCTGCACAAATATCCATATTGAAGTCCCCAAAGTGTCACAGCTAACAGCAAAAGCCTTGAGAGGCTCTTATTTGTGATGCTTTGTCATCAACTAGGAGTGTGCAGCACCGGGGACTGAGTGTTAATCTCAGCAGTTCCCCACTGAAAGCAAGGTGAGCTGCATCTTGATCCTGAGAAAAGCAACATCTTTATTACAAAACAAACATAGCCTCCAAAGTAGATTTTAGTTTTATAAAGAGCATGCTTATATAAATTAAGTAGAAAAAAACAGAATAGCTCCGTGTACACGTCACAGTTTTTTAGCCTTTTAAAGTTCAGTATATGAGAACTTTCATTGTTGTATTTGAGGAAAAGAGATGCTTGTAGAGATCTCACGTGACATTTCCTGGAGCATCCCTTTAACTGAAGTGTGCTCTGTGTTTCACAAGCATTCTGCTCTATTATCCTGCAGCCTGTACAAGAGGCATTAACAAGACGATGACCAATGAAGAAAAGACATTTAGGTGGTACAGGAAGCAGACTAAAGCATCAATCGCAGGTGTTTTGTCAGAGGATGTCAGCCTCTCGTCGACTATTTTCAGAGACGTGAAGCCACGCCTCTCAAAAGCTGTCAGTGCGAAAGCATCTGAGCATGTTTTTCCACTTTAACAGCAGGACACAAATATTCATGAATGAATAAAATAATCAAATGCTGTGTGCTGCTAGTGACAATGATTCACCACATCATCCGGCGGAATTATTATTCAACACGGTGGTTATATAAGTGTAACTGGTGTCATTAAAATGACGGACGGAAATGTTTGTCAATTTTTCCAATTTTGTATGACGTCTCCAAATATCAGAAAAAAAAGATGCACACCAAATTCTCTACCTAATCTGACAAGTGGAGGTGAAAAGACGAAAAAGATTTGACATTGTAGATGATAGAATGATCGATGAATGGATGGATACTGAACGTACCAATGAAATATATTAAGTGAAGCTTGTGGTAAAAGTATGTTTTTATAAGTGAAGACAATTCACAATTTTGGTGTATATATACATTCCTCTTTAGGATCTGTGACGTATGCACAACTGGGGTGGCGTATCTTAGTGGAGAGTGGTTGTCTCCTAGCTAATGTCAACGAAAACTAAACAAAAACATTTTCGCCAACACACGTTTTTCACCGGACTAAAACTAGACTAGACTAGGCTAAAACCTTCATTAATAAACAATAACTGCAATAACTATGCATTTTCATTGACTAATGGAGACAAGACAAAAATGTGCTTCATTTAATAAAAACTGGGCTAAAATCTACAGAAATTTTAATTCATGAACAAAGATGTAGATGAAAATTACATGGATTTGTAAAATCCTGTCTCTGCTAATCTGTCACTGTGACACTGTCATGTGACTAGGGTTGCCAACTTTCTCGTCCCAAAATAAGGGACAGGTGCACGGCACGGTGCCATGGTGGTGTTAGCATGATTATTCTGATTAGATTTGAAATTTCCCTTTCATCCTTACTGCAGGTCATCGTTATGCAACCTCATAAAAAACCTCAAAGAAACAAAATTTGTCTTTTTCCCTTAAAAAAAAAAAAAAAAAAACAGGTGCAAAAAGATTAATTGCAAAAGAGGAGCGTGACTCACCAAATTTACTTTTTCTATGGATACTTTTTGATGCTTCTGGCTGACTCGAGCAGTCTTCTGTCCTTCTCGCAGTATTTGTTCATAAATAGTACGAGAATACATCTTGTATTGCTCCTGCCCCGTTCACAGCCGACGTATTTAGATCTCCGTTTAGAGTTTATCACTCAGTTATCACTCACACAAGCTTACATATTGTAAGCCACACACATGGTTTCCCAGGCGAAGAAGTGAACCCACATCAACCGGCACCGAAGGCCGATCGGCGTTTAGAGTGAGTGTAGGCGACATGAAGTTGTGAAGAAACCAGGAAGTGCCTCTCGCTCTTTCTTTCTTTATTTATTTATTTTATTTATTATTATTACTTGCCTCTCTACCCTGCAAGATCTCTACATATAACGCCACACCCAGCGACTAATTTTATTGGCTATGAGCAACTTCCTTGTCACTTGTCAACCTACAGGAGCACCCGTTGTTCAAAAATGGCTAAGATGCATTTAGTGTAAGAATTGAGAATTATTTTACGGGACTTTTGAGGTCCCGTATTGCGGGACATTTAGCCCAAAAACGGGGCGTCCCGGGTAATACGTGACAGTTGGCAACCCTACATGTGACAGACCCCCTTTCAAATATGCAGCTAATGAGTGCAACATGCAAAAACACACGGAAAGACAATAGGCGGATTCTAGGTGAAAGGTTAACAAAAAAAGTAAATTATAGTTAGAACGTAACATTAATCCAACGGCTATAATGTTCAAACAATAATGTTAATCCGACCGCTAATAATGTTGGCTAACTTACTAGCTCGTAGCATGGAACCATAGTAACGACTTGTTGATATACTGTAATTGTGTGTGAAGTTGTTTTTCATCAAAAAGATGTGAGAAAATTTTATATGAAATAGTTTTAGATCCGACATGTTCAACATAATCTGCTGACAAACAAAATTCAGGCGTTAAATGATTATCCTGACTAAAATTAGACTAAAACGTTGACAGTTTTTGTTGACCAAAACTATACGAATAAAATCATGTTTTCTTGGACTAAAATGAAGACTAAAATACTAGATTTGTAGTCGACTAAAAATAGACTAAATAAAAACTGGACGAGGCTGACTATAGTAAAAACTAACAAGCGTGATTGAAACTTGACTAAAACTAAGACTAAATTTAAAAATGGTTAATAAAATTAACACTACTCCCAATCAGAGGTTGTGGGTTCAAACCCCAGCCCTTCTGACCATGTCGAAACGTCCTTGAGCAAGATACTGAATCCCAAATTGCTCCTGAAGCTGCAACAGTAGGTGAATGTAAAGTCAGTGTGAAGTGCTTTGAGTGTCTTAAGAGGTGGAAAGCGAATATAAAGACAAACGTGGTGATGGATATCGTCACCCTCTTAAAATAATTGCATAAGTCATATTTTTTGCAAAAAATATTTTTATACCTTAATTATCTCCTCATGATGCAAATGGTTCATTTTTTTTGTGTGTTTCCTGAAAAATCTGAGAAAATGACGGAGGCGATTATTTTAAGAAGGCGTTGATATATCGGAAGACGACGCTCGCTTCTCATTCACGCCATTCAAAGTGGCAATGTGTGTGCCACTCAAGAGAAGCTTTAGTAACAGTCTTCATAAACATTCCATCATCTCAATCTGCTTGTTCCCTCTCGTTTCTGCACTTGGGCCCTATCACCAGTAGAACTCTCACAGGACTAATTTTAGAAGATAATTTGTCACATGTTGTTATTACTTTTTTTTTTTTTTTTTTTTTTTTAATCGAGGCTGAGAAGGTTTAGTACGAAAAACATCTTACTGCAATGTTGTAAAAATGTGCAACTCATTATACATCTTTACAATTGAAAAGGCATGGTTTGCCATTGCCACTTTCAGAGGACATTGTTTAGCCTAATACACGTATTTGATTATATAAACAAACAGCTCATAAATTAAATTTACCAGCACATCACATCACATCTAATATGCAGGTTATTCTGTTCAATGAATCAGTGACTGAAAAGTCAGCTAATGACAATACAGTCAGACCATGCCAAAAGGCATGACTGGAAGAAAAATGCAAGTCACAGCGAGTGGAGCAAAACGTGCCGACTAAGTAAATGGAATTGCAGAGGATTCTATAATGCCAGCAGTGGACATACTTTAAAGGTCACAAAAATTGGAGATTTATGGAGAAAAGATCAGCACCCTAAGGTTATAAAATGTGTTGTCATATTACTGTAAAGGTGGCCTGACACTTGCACGACTTTTGGGCACGATTCTGTCGTGGCAAGTCGTGCCATTTTGGGGCACGAACTGAGAGGTTCACGCACTATTCGCATAGTTCACGACAAGTTCACGAATGCGTGACCATTCGTGTCCACATTGAAACGAACTGGTACGACGAGTTCACGCATAGATTGCGCATAGTTTACGCACTTCCCGCATTTGCACGTCGAGTTTGCGCAATTCGGACGGTGTCCTGCCGACTTAGGGCCCATCCCAGGCGCACACTGCCACGCACTGGCGCACATCCTTCCCACATCGTTCTGACGAGTTCACTAACAGTTTGCGCATGGTTCACGACCCGGTCGCGAAGTTTCGTGACAAAAATCTGGAAATGTTCCAAATTTTTGTCACGACATGTCACGCAGTCACGACGGGTTTACGCACACTTCACTCCACTTTACGACTAGTTCGCGCACTGGCACGACTCGAGTCGTGCCAATTCGTGCCACAAAATCGTGCAAGTGTCAAGGCGGCTTAACTGTAATGGGTATAATGTTGCCAACATTAGTAATGCCTTAGATTACTGCATTACAGTTAAATAAATAACAAATAAATTGCAGTAATTGCTCTGTGTGTGCGTGTGGAATATTTTTAACATCATAACATATAGGTAGAAAGAGCAAATATGCTCAGTAAGCCTTCTGAGTAAGAAAAAAAGAGTTCAACATTTCCTACTGTTAAGCAATAGGTGTGGAAACCAGCCTCTTGCATAATGTTCTCAAGTTAAGAAGCAACAGAGACCAAGAAAGTGATGGCTGATGAGTTGTGCCATCAGGTCTGACAACGACCTGCTCCTGCAACAATTCAATCCCCTGTTGTTGCCCACGTTTCCCTCTCAGGATTGGTCTGCAGAGCGGCTGGTGGTGATCGATGACTGGTGGCGTCCGGGCAAGCTATCTTTCACCACCACTTCCACGGCCCCCGCTCATGGTCATTTATCCTCTGCGCTCGTCTGCGCTGTCTGAGGCCACCTCGACGAATGATGACAACTGTCTTTGGACGAAGAACACATCTAGAGGCAGAACGCCCATCCCCACCTTCAAACTTTCTTTCTTTCCTCTACTCTCATTATGTGCACATTTCATTTGACTTCATAGTAAATGTGGTGTTTAGGATTGAAGCTGAATTTGCATACAGAAGCAATTTCATTTCAAGTATAATGGAATAGTATACACTAGTGGCCATGTACTGTACGTGAGGAGTGCACACATCAGCCACTGGCCATAGCTCTTGTCATATGGGCATGTTATTGAAATAATAAAGCAAAGTCTTACACTTCAGGCTTGACAATAACCCTGACAAAAGAGGCAGAAAGAGTAGCCACATGGCCAAGGCAAAGTCACAAAACAAATGGTCCATTATGTCAGCACCCACTTTGTTATCTGCATTGAACTCTTGGGACAGAGTTAATTGCTTTCTTTTAAACCCAGACATCGTCATATATTTCATCATTAGCCTAAAAAGCCTCCCATGAATCACTAAGCTACAAGAAGAGCACAAAAGTACATTGACTGCACAACATAAGCCTCTTCACCCTGCGTCCCCCCAAAGGCAATCCAATCCAAGTGCACAGTGGGATCAGAGGAAATTATAGCCAAACAGACAGGTGGCAAGAGGTTCTGCACTCTCTTTGTCTGGTGTAAAACTGTCCTCACTCTGGACACTCCACATCCATCAACTGATATCGTTGGCTCCACAAGTACACTAAATTGGATAATGAATCTCACCCCCCCCCCCCAGGAGACCCAGTAAATGGATAATTTGTTGGTTAAATTATTATCTGGGGACATATTGCATCATCCAAGGTGTTATCGGGTGATGCACTTAAATGGATGCATCCATTTAGGAGGGTGCAGTGGGGCCTATCATCAAGAATCATTACACTATTAAATGGACTATTTTGGGGGGGGACAAACAATCAAACAAACAAAAAAAAAACAAAAAAAACTACAGATCAATAATCAATTTTTTTTTCCCCCCAGATTTATCAAACAATAATACTACAGCATAATATAACAAGGGTTTGCAACTGGGATGATGAGACACGAAAGTGCGTTTTTTGTTTTTGTTTATTATGGTGAGAGTGTGACTATCTTGGCTTGAAGTTGTGTTTCACATTCCATGAATATTCATTATGTATGTTAATTACTTGGTATGAATATATAATTAGTTTTATGTTTGTTAATTGAATGGTCAATTTAAATCTATGCTATTTATGTCTGTATGTACTTTTTTACTTTTTTTCTGTATGTTATTGTTACTAACTTTAATTTGACACGGCTGGCTGTTTATTCTTAGACTGCATATCTGCACCCGGTGTTTTTGGGCAAGGAGAATATTATCAGTCGGGTTTTCCTTCAAGCTAAGGTCACATTAGCCTCTACACGCATAGCCCAACACATAGTTTAGGTACCAGCCATGTTCTTCAGCAAGCTAAGGTCACAGTAACCTCCATACACATGGTTCAACACATAGTTTAGGTATCAGCCGTGTTTTCCATCAAGCTAAGGTATTTTTTTTGATAAGGACTGTTTTGGATTGCCCACGAAGTTGGTGCTCTTGGTCTTGAACACTATAAATGTAAAGGCTGCATTTTAGACCGCGCTCCTTTTCTTGTTGACCTGTTTACGGGTGCGAGCAATCGCGAGATAAGAAAAGCAGCCCGGATCCGATTGTCTGTATTTTCCTGAACTCCAGAGCTTTAACAACGGATGAACCAAATATTCTGCTTTTGTGTGATTTATTGAGCGACTTCCTTCTTTGAAGAAAAACGAACACGCATGGTGTAAGGTAAACATTTACCGGGTGTGTGGGTGTCCTTAGGGGCTTTTCCCCAGGACAGTAATTGGGATTCTAATCTGCATACATATATGCTGCTAATGGTAATATTAAATATTAAAATTATAAGTTGCCCACACACGCATTAGTGACCCTAAATTTCCAACAATTGTGACACTATTTTTAAGGTATTGAAAGGCCCATTGGGAAAAAATAAATGAATGTACAAATCTCAATCACTTAATTACAGATATTGTTCAAATATTTATACGCCTCCCCAATGGGCCTTGAAGGCAAAAACTTTACCATAAAATCATGTAAATTTCACACAATTTTTTGGAAAAAAAAAAAAAGTTGGGAGGGTGGGCATTATATAGGGAGGCCTAGGAAGAAAGGAAACATTTTTGCAGCTTCCCAAACAACTGGTTTGACCTGACAGCCAACCGTGACAGCAAGCAGAGGAGAACAAGAAGTGGAATAGCCCTTGTTGATGCCAGGCTACTTGAAAGAGCGCCTGCAAAATGTGCTTGCTATGGAAATAGTCGTCCGAAATCTGGTTCTCGAGCGACATGATTCATGATGATGATGATCGCCCGTTTTCTGGCTTTGGTCAGCAAACTGAGCCATGATTGGTCGTTACCCACTTCCTCAGCGCAGGTGATGTCATCTTCAGTCGACAGCAAATGGAAAATTTTGTTTTTAAAGGTATTAATTGTACATGAAAAATAATGAAGTTATCAACTTCATTCTGGACAAAATATTAACTTTTTACTGCTGAAAATGGCCCCATGAGTCAAGTATCCATTTAAGCCCACAGACATCCATAAGGCTAAAATGCAAACGTTATTAGTTCTGTCTAGACCAGCTGCGAACAGCATTATTAATGAATGAAAACGTTGACATTTGTCTCAAAATGATGTACATCCATTCAGCTTGGTGCTTACCGATTCAGACAAGAGGGAATCATTCAAACCTGAGGAATGTTTCTTTCGCCATTATGCTTCTTTCGTCACAGTTTTCCAGAGCTTCGCCATCCAGTGAATGTCCAAAGCAATGACCCGTATGAGGAGACAGCGCAGCGCTCTGGCCGGCTAAATCCGGTCCTCCAGCTACTCTTCCTCTTGGATAAACCAGTGCATAGCAAATGTGGCCCTGAAGCATGTGCAATACACAGCTTTGAATATTCGAATAAAGGGAGAATAGAAGAGAATGAAGAACGAGCAAAACAAGGCACAAAACAAGGTGATTGTGAATGGGTCATAATGTGTTTGAAGCTTGACTAAAGCCCAGTTTAGACACTTTAACTGCTGAAAATGTGTGTTTAACAGAGGAATAGCGGCACAAAGATATGCATTTACTTTAAAGGGCACTGTTCTCTTTATAATCTCTTTCTAAGGCCATAATGTCATCTCATTGAAAGTTCAGTTGAATTAATTTCTGTTTCAACAGCTTTACAATACTATATCGGAATTTGTCAGTGTCCAGAAGTGTTTATAGTATTACCTCAAGTGGTTATTTGAAGAAGGCATGTATTTGAAAGGAGGCCTTCATCTGTAACAAATGATTGTATACGAGCATTGTAATCGTAACAATAGCCTGCAAGGACTGAGAAGGACCATCTGTGCTCACATCGATTGACGGACTTAAGCCTGCTTCAGCTGTGCTCAGTCCGTGTATTTTTTGGAGGCTCCGCATCATAAAGCACTTAACGAAAATGCGAAAGTACTTGCCAAAAGGTCGGCATTCATCCATGACTACGTTTACATGGAGTCAATAACTGGGTTAAGGTCAGAATTCCGATTTCTGAAACATTCAAGGCAACCCGTTTACATTCGTGGTGGACAGCGTTGCTCCTACTGACATGGTCATTTGTGCTCAATTGGAAGAACGTTCGGAAGAACGGCGTGTGGATGTCATTACGTAAATAGACATTATTCTGCTTGTAATTTTCTACGGTCAATAAAATATATTATAGTCACGTGACTCACCACGCTAAATAAAGTAATTGTTTTCCTCCTCACCCCAGAAATGTAGTTCATTGCTGTGTCATCCCACCACCAGTAGAAGGGACTTATATACCTGTGTATATGTGTGTATAGACACAAAGTGTGGCATTTTCTCCGTAGACTCAAAATAACGTGAAAACGCTGCAGAGAAATAAACTATCTGAGACTTCCATGGGATAGTGACAAAAGTAGCCTTTATCAGTAAACATTCTGTCGAAATGCATTCAAATCCTTCATATTTGCAATGCCAAAGTGCAATGACAATTGGCGGTCTTAAAATCCGGTCTGGCTGATACGTGTGTAAACTACAAGTAAAACGTTTGACCTATTAAGCCTAACTGAATAAATAATAGTATAGCGGTTAGTGTGCTTGCTATGTAAGCAGCAAGTCCCCGGTTCGAGACCAGATCAGGGTGTTTTTCGCCCCCCCCCCCCCCCCTTCTTCTTTCCTCTCCCCTCTTCTTCATTCCTCCTCCATGATTTCTTGCGGCAAGGTACCATTTTGTTTCAATGGCTTGCATTCAGAGGAGTACCGGTACTCAAACGCAGAGTTCCAACAGCAGACTGCAGTTGACTCGCCGGGGGGGTTATACTGAAGCAGGCGTTTTACTTCAATGTTAGAAAACTAACCAGAAAAACAGCTAATATTTCATAAAAAAATTACATCGCCATGGTGTCAAAGGTAAGAATTAATCATTATATGCCTATAGTTAACTGTTGGAAGGGCTTAAAATACTGTGGTGTAATCCCTTTAACTAAAAAAAAAAGTGCAATAATGATCAGCATGTAAAAGAACAATTAAGTAATACAAGTAATCCATCCATCCATCCATCCATCCTCTACACATGTGCCTTAAATGCTGGAGAAAAAAACAGCATAAAGAACCCATAAATTGATGAGAATACGGGAAACAAATATCAACAGTTATATGAAGTGGCAGATCTTGTTTTCTTTCCACTGCAAAATGAATCAATACAAAGGCTGGACCTGGCGTTTGATTGCGGAAAACTGCTTACTCTTCATTTGAGGTATATGTAATCAATCCTAGGTAGAGGCTAGCGAGAGCCTTTCTCAAACTAAGTGGGGAAACTGTGAGATTACTAGCTGTGTGGCATTTATAAATCGAACCCATCAAGAAGAGGGCCACCAAGAGACCCCCCGCACACATAATTATACCAGCAGACCAATATACTGTGTACAAATCTTTCTTTTACTGTAGCACTGCAGTAAATTCACTTGCAGGTTTCTTTCTTTACTTTTTTCTTTTTGCACAGCAGTAGAATGAATTTTGCTGTTGTTGACCAAGCTGTGGAAATCGCAACAAATCTTGGTGTCCTTGTGGGTACTTCCTGGGATTTAGAACAACACTGTTTGATGCATGACAATTTGTTTTGTTGAAGATAAAAATCATCATTTAACCTTGGAACAGGTGACTGTGGTGCATTCTTACAGGCAGGCTAATACCACTCCCTCCCTTTTGAAAGCATGAAGGTTACAAGAGCTGCTTAAAAGCCCAGAATTGATTTAAGGGCAACATGGATCATCTCTGGAGGCATTTACAAATGACAAATGTCAGGCAAATATCTAAAGGACATTTGTGGCAGCACTGACATCATAGAGATGGTCGTGACATTGAGGAGGTCTGAGGACAAAATTTGTTTTTTATTCCACGTGTGTGTCTGTCTGGCGAGCTCAAATCTTGTCCTTGCTGCTGATGCAAAACGTGCATTTGGTTAATGACTGAAAATACCCGTTTGAGCAGTCGGTTTCATTTTGAAAGTTTCTTTTTAAACTGATGTTCACCAAAATTTTGCCTTTCCTCATATGTACCTGCACTGAGGTAGAAAAATGACTTGCAAAAACCCATCAGTGAACCTTTGAGGTGTTGTTCGAACCATTTCTAAATTGTCTGTTTATGCGTATTGACTTTTTTTTCTCCAGTTATTCTGTTTGAAAAAGGCAAACTTTCAGAAGCTATTTCAGTGAATTTATCTTGGTTCAGACAGCAACATGAAAGGTGTTGAGAGAATTATAAGGGAAGTGAAAACATACATTAGAAAACAGAGGTGACATTTTCTGCCTGGAACCAACTACGGGTTCATTAACCTTTACAGAAAAGGTTTTCAAGTGGGCCAGCATGTTCCTGTGGAGTGTATGTTTACTCACCAGGTCACAACATTAGATACATGGTCCCAATATATGAAGGTTCGAGGTTATGAACAACATGAACTAGTTTGCACAATAGAAGGCCCGCTCAGTTAACATTGTATTCAGTATTTTTCTTTTTATATTAATTAATTAATTAATTAATTTTATATTAATGGATGAAAAGTGTTTTCAAGCAAATATCTATTTCAAGGGTCCAAACGGTGCACAACAAGGCACAAGTGGGTCTTCTCAGGTAAGTGTTGTTCCTACAAATAGCAATTATGACTAAATTATCGTATTTGCAATAGAAGAAAGGGGAAGAGAAATTCCATCAAAAATCGGGGCTAACCTGAACTGAAATATTACAATTTGCTTTTGGTTGGATTATAGTAGGGATGTTCGATACCACTTTTTTTCAGACAGATACCGATACGATACGATACTCAGACCCTCAGTACTCACCGATACCGATACCAACTGCCGATACCAGTAGTACATTTTAACAAATAAAAAAAATCACCAAAAGATATTTTTAAACAAATATATTTCCTTAAATTTTGACCAAAAAACAAAAACAAAAACAAAAACCCAGCACATTCACTCTTCAATAGTCAACGCTCAAAATAAAACACAAAAATGCTCTTTCAGTTTAAGATTCACAATTTTGAAGTATTTCCAAACCGGTGAAGTTTTGGTGAAAAACTGCTGCAAGCTAGCGCCAGTTACAGGCAAGGAGGACTCACTCAACGTCTTCCCCCTCTGCCATTGGTCGCTTGTACTCGTCTGTGTCACGAGTACTTGAGTACTTGAAAAAAGGCTGGTATCGGCCCGATACCGATACCTGGTAACGGTAGTCGCCCATCCCTAGATTATAGACATCGCTTACTCTTTTACCAGCTGCTTGAAAGAGTCAAGTACAGTAAACCTGTACTGTATAATACGTCAGAAAAATGGGAGGGACAAAATAAGAAGCATGGAGGCATATAGGAGACAAAGATTAGCGTGTAGACCTAAAAGAAAATGTTGCAGGGTTGGAAAAAGCAAAGTAAGAGAGGATAAGAGAACAGGCCCTTCATTGGATCACGTTGTGAAGCTAAGCTGTCTTGTGGGGCTACGTGACCAGCCTGTAGCACCAAGGCAAGAGAGCTCAGGCTTATCTCTGTGCACACAAGTAGTTCTGCTGGCAAAAAGCACTGTGGCATGGCTGAGGGTGCTGCTAACAGATAGCTCTCACTCCATTCCTCCCTGGTGCTCATTCAGTCAATAAGAGGAAGCACACTACGAGTTGAGACAGATCGACCGCATACTGTAGGGACAATTCAAACTTAAGCAGGATTTCCACGTTGTCAACTACATCGGTATCACACATGGTGATTAATAGGAGAATTGAAAGGAGTATTAAATGTAATATTTGCCTGGGTACAATGTTAAGATCAAATACCCACAATGCCGTCAATGTGATATACAATTGGCACCTCTGGCTACTATCCTGATGTGTAAACAGAAAAGACGAGCCACCTGAGACACAAACAACCAATGCAGGACAAAAACAACTATTGTGTCTCGCCTGCAGTGATGGCTATAACCGTCAAACACCCCACTGATTAGCTTCTCATGTCCCATTGTAGAGAGAAACACTTTAGTCACAACAAACGGGTCCTGCCATGTGCTGAAACCAAACTATGGAATTGGCAACAGTATAGCAAATTAACATCTACCCTGACAATCCATCGATGTATTGAAAAGCTGTTGATTTAATTCCGACCTCTGAGTGCTACTCATGAAACTGCATATCAAGCACACTTTGATGGGAGCCTCCAGCAAGTTAGCACCGTCCCCTCCCCTCTTCGACCCTGCAGTGAAAATCCAATGAATAACTAACAGGGGAGTAATCAGTCTCACGGCTGCCATAGCACCACCACTCCTGACGAAAGCCGTGCTTGTGTCTTTTTTATTAGCATTTGCTCTGTCAGGTGTTGTCGAGAAACAATGCTGAGTATGCAGAGTCAGCCACTCATTGCTTGAATCAGTTTAGCTTAATGCAAAACATCACTGGCCTTTTCAAAGGTCATTATTCATGCAGATTTTTTAATAGGTATTTACAGTACTCCCATTTCAGATTGGCTTTTCCAAGATGATTTGAAATAGTACATCTGCAGTGCCTCTGCGGGCACCGAAACACGTTCTATATTCTTGGTAAATTGCTACTTCATAGGCGTAACAGTTGAGCAGAGATTTTTTTTACCCATTCCTTTCAGCACATGTGGGTTTCCACATGAACATTAAACTAAATCACAGATGGGCAAATGGCGACCCATGGTAGACCCTGTGTAGTCGGGGGGTCAAATGGCGACCCATGGGCCGCCATTTGACCCCCGACTACACAGTTTTTCTTTTTCAAATCTTCGAAAAAAATAAAAATAAAAGTGATAAACAGATGTTATAATATGCACAGACATCGGGGGAAATGGGGAGGAAGACGTAAACTGGGCTGATCGGTAATGGCCGGACGACATTTTACGATCATTTTTACATGCCAGTTGCATACTGTATGCATACATCAACCTCTGAAAATATATTTTGAATAAATGATCGCACCAATTTGTACTTTATGAATGAATGACATCGTTGTCGTCCTCTCTGCTCTGTAGAGTTAATGGCGCTATCGGTCCAACCTCGCTTTCTGATAATGTCATCTTTCTCGCAACTGTTACTATACTGTCTTGTTCTTGGTGCAAATCCATTGCCATGTGTGGTAAATCAGGCGCAAATTTGCTCCCAGCTGTCAGAATTTGTGGCCGTGTTTGCGCCGGTATATGATAAGAGCAATATCCTTAGTGAATAGGTGGGTAACTGGGTGCAGACTGCGGGTGCAGTTGCGGTGCAATATCTTGCGCTATTAGCGGACGCAGCACATTCTTAGTGAATCTACCCCTCTGTGTTTCAGAACGGGAGGTAACTGAACCCAGAAGGTCTAGCCTGTTTCATAAAAAGAGGTAACTTAAGTTACTGTAGTAACAGAATCTATTAAGCTAACCTGGTCGGTAGCAGGTTTATCACAATGAACTTCAAGGTTCTCTCTGTCTCCGCCTCCTTTCAACCACACACACAACATTTGATTTCCTCCTTCAGTCAGTCAGATTTTTGGCGTAACATCGTTCGTCTTAGTGTTAGTCTCAGTGTTTGCTTAACCCGCTTTGTGAAATGGACCCCAGTAGACAAAAAACAAAATTGTTTTGATAGTAGACAGTAGGGGTGTTAAAAAAAATCGATTCGGCGATATATCGCGATACTACATCGCGCGATTCTCGAATCGATTCAATTAAAAAAAAATCTTTTTTTTTTTTTTTTTTTTTTTTTTTTTTTTTTAAGAGCTCAGAATTGTTCATTCGGTAGTCTTACCGATTCAACGTCTTATCATCATTGCCTTTTTTTTTTTTTTTTTTTTTTTTTGTGTGTGTGTGTGTGTGTGAATCGATTTTTAAACTTCCATTTTTAATGGAAAAATATTCAACAAAACGTCTGACTTCGGGTTAGGATTTGCACTTTGAGCATGGAAGAATGTTATATGAACGGAACATTAAGCCTTAATATTTTATTTTAATGCTGTTCAAACATGAAACAGATTACAACCTCTATAAGACTGAAATTTCAGATAAATAAATAATACATTTTCATATAAATCTTACATCCTACAAGCTTACTGATTAGTATTTTCTAAATTTGAATGAAAAAAAATCGCAACAATCGACTTATAAATTCGTATCGGGATTAATCGGTATCGAATCGAATCGTGACCTGTGAATCGTGATACGAATCGAATCGTCAGGTACTAGGCAATTCACACCCCTAGTAGACAGACACAAAAGACATCAAACTGAGTGAGATGGTGATGTGTTCAACTACAGTTTGGTCTTCCAGTACTGAATTGAGTTCAAGGATGTATATAATGATGTGAATGTCAGCTGAGGCACTGGAACATAAAGGCTGTCAGAAGCTAAGAATCAGGAGAAAAGCTGCAACATACCCTCTTGGGAGGCAACACTTCAGGCGTTTGGGAGATTCCAGGAAATCTCAGCTTTTTCCTCTCTACTGTACGAGATGTCTTTTGTGTGAAAAATGCTGCTGATCCATTCTCTTCACTCGTCTCCAAGTCAGGTCTGAGGACGACTGACATTCATCACAAAATTTTGAGATGCTTCTCTTATTTTATCTTCACATTTGCAGCAATCAATTTGGTTAGAATGTTTTATTTATGAAAATAAATCAGGATTGTAGATGTGGTGTGTCTCGAGATCTGACAAGGCCTAGCACACAGCTCTGCACGTAGCCGATAATACAGTATTATTAATCCACCATTACAACTTTAGCAGAATAAGCCCGAATGTGGAATGTGTCTTGATCAGAGCTGCAAGAAAAGGCCAAAGCTCCGCTCACAATTTAATGTATACTTGTAGATGGGGGTCAGCCAGTAATCAATTGTTCGTTAAAGTACAATTCATTACAGATACTATATTTCTGCAGTGCACACGGGAAAAGCCTTGAACTCAGTGAGTTTTATCTAGGCCAACATTACGCGTAGCAAATGATTAACTGCTATGACTCATGCTTCAGAAAAGCTTGTACAATTTGTGCCTATGCAGTTAAATGCCAAAGAGAGGAGGAAAAAATGGCCACATTTCATTTAATGACTGAATTACTGTACTGTTACTACCCTGATCTTTTTTTCCCCCAGCCTGCATATGCCATTGAACAGATAACAGATGATCAGAGAAGGTAAAAATGTCAACAGTAGGGCTATTATCTCATCTTTATCCTGCAGTTTCCTTTTCACTGATTATTGTCGATTGGACTGATAGCTATGAAGGCAGATCAATCCGCTCTTGCACCAGCGCCTTGCCAAGGCAGCGGAGTCGATACGCGATGACTCTGTATGTAGTGAGCATATCGGAGTGAGACATCTGCAGAATGACACATCTTTACCTGCTTGAAGGTCTCTCTCTCTGTCTCTATAAACTCATTGATGTAACCCTTGACCTATGACCACAAAGTCCTCTGAAAATCCTAACCTTGAAATTATAAGAGGCGACATGACTCAATGTCTGACAAAGGACGTGTAACGCAAGCTAAATTTATGACTTTTAGAGCTAGTCACGGGAAAGAGCTTTAAGAAAGGACAATGCATCTTCATAGAACACTTCAAGCTTCGGTAAGGAAGAAGAAAATGAATATACAGCAATTAAATATACATTTACATAAAACAAATCAGCAGCATACTGATATAAACACTATTCATACAAATAAGAAATAATGCTATAGCTAAAAAGAAAAAACCTCGTGATAGAGAAAAACAGATCAGATGTAGATTTCTGTTAGGCTAGCTCAACAAAAAATGTGTCACCCAGTGGAGTAAACACATTTTTATTTAAATAATTTTATATAAAAAATAACTGATTTTCAGTCGAAATGTGTCAGCGAATAACGGAAGTTCTCCCCCCAAATTGCACAAATAAGTGAATTTTGAAGCAGCAAATTGTGATGGAATTTAGGTGGGAAACACTATAACAGGATCATAATGTAGGAGTGCAAAGCTGTTGTTGCCACAGTGAGTCAGTCCGTGTGTTGTATCGTGCATAGTTGTGCACTTTTTTTTTTTTTTTTTTAAGGATACGGCCCTCATTTAATATATTGTTTTTCACCTTACCAGGAGTGGGAGACCTAACAGTGGCTAGTAAACAGCTCCCCCTTTTGGGATAAAATCATCTTCAGTCACGGCATGTCTACCGTGACTGAGGACTGTGAAAAAATTAAATGATAAATATATATATATATATATATATATATATATATATATATATATATATATATATATATATATATATATATATATATATATATATATATATATATATATATATATAGTATTGGACAATATGGTATGCACAACCCAATCACTTAAACATTAGACAGCAAAACATTTTAGTCATCGTATTTCCTTGTTTAAATGGGCTTTCACTTGTATAGCACTTTTCCACCTACAAAGCACTTCACACTGACTCATCATTCACCGCAGAATGAGGAGCAACTGGGGATTCAGTATCTTGCTCAAGGACACTTCAACATGGTCACAAGGCCTGGTGATTAAACGTACAACCTCTGGGTTGGGAGACAGCAACTCTACCA
Source organism: Festucalex cinctus (assembly GCF_051991245.1). Taxonomy (NCBI): domain Eukaryota; kingdom Metazoa; phylum Chordata; class Actinopteri; order Syngnathiformes; family Syngnathidae; genus Festucalex; species Festucalex cinctus. Next base: position 19,983,318 of record NC_135417.1, read on the forward strand.
CTGAGCAATGCCGAACACAGTACTCTCAAAATAAAAGTGGGTACAATTTCACAATGTAACAAAATATATTGAAATATATTGAATTTACGACTGTAAAATGTAACTTGTTGGGGAAGAATGGCAATTAGAAGATTGCTGATTACCCTGAAGTTCTTTCAAACATTTGGTTCATTTACGCATTTATAGTCATGATCAAACACACAAATGATAAGTAAACATGATATGGCATGTTTACCCGTGACCCCCATCTAGAGTGTAGCTTGCTAAGAGATGTAAATGATCGTTGGCCAAATATAGTGGCAATCATTATTGGAGAGAGTAAAGCTTTTTTATTTTTTATTTTTTATTTTTTATATTTTTTTTAAATCAGTCAGATAATCATTATGCCCCAGGATAAAAATACTTTCAATATAATACAATGATTAAATTCTTTGCTGCAGCAAACAGAAACCACCTGCTCATCTCTATGATGCAGCTGACAACATACCAAGATGACCATGCTGCTTGTATGGTCACATACAAACTTCTTGGAACTGCAATTTATTTTTCATATGGAGCCATACTGTCATAATGATGTGTGACGTATACAATAGCCATATACAGACAGGCCATTATGACAACTGACACAATGACATTCTGCAAGCACCCTGTATAAAGATAATAATGTTCAAAGTTCATTGATGCTGACAAAGATTATTATACATTATTTAAAATAATTCATTATTATGTATTTAGTTTGCATTAATAATTTTGTAAAGGTAGATTTGGTTTGATTCATTTTTATAGCAGATTTTTCTCTTAAATTGGAGCTCATATTCAATTGTGCAAGTCATCATAATGTTATGGTAGGTCAAATACAAATATTTGTCAGGTTTCGGTTTCAGACCATCACATTGGAAAATTCAGTCAGTACAGAAGGTTGACAAAAGAAATGGCCTACCAATGGTGTAGCCTCTCTTCAGTTCGCCACACCGTGGACTGCGGCGCTGGGAGTTAGTGGTGTTGTTTTCCTGTACCGCGAGGACTGTGGTTGTCTTGGCAACGGGTGATGCAGCTTTGTTGAGTGGCGAGGCTGGCATCAGAGTCGGGGAGAAGCCTTGGCTGGCGATGTCCACCGACTGAGACTTCTTTTTCAGTCTGTATGGAGACAGTGAACAAACAATGTTGTTTGCATCGCTTTAGGGTATTGCGAATACTCAGTGAATTGGGAAATCGCCTTTGAGAAACCCTGGCTACGCCAAGGGAAACCACTCCAAGCAGAAATTAGATCATGTATGCCATTTTTTTCAGTGTCACAGAAATCTATAAAAAGAATCAATATGCTAATTGTTGAGGTGGAATTTATTAACCACACTGCACAGCACAGAGTCTCAAGAGGAACACAGCAGGACACCACAAAGACAACAAAGTTTCAGAATCTAAAACAAACAAACATTGAATGGCCAAAAATTGTTGTCACAGTATTTCATTATTTAACATAAGCAATACCCTGAATACAAAACGGCATTTTATAATGTCACATTTCAACTATAAAATTTGGAACTGTAATACTAGAAAGAATCCAGCCATCCAGCCATTTTCCAAACCGCTTATTGGCTATTACAAAAACATGCACTGTGCACTGTTGGTTTAACTTGAAAGTAAGATGAAAACTGGCTACATTTACATGGGAAGAGGCACAATGGACTAGTTAACTTTACCTTATTTGCTGTATGAATAATTTGGTCCTGAAATTGTCTGTTCAACCAGTCAGTCAGTCTATTGAGTATGTACTTGATACAGTATGCATACTTTGCTCACATGCTAAACTATAATGCTAACATCGCTAGTGTAACGTAAACAAGCATTGGAATAATTTTTTTTGCTGCACAGGAACACTCCACTTCAAACAAATATTTGAACACTAGTTGTAATAGACTATTTTACTAAACAAAACAATTAACATATACATCTTCAAAAGGCACTCAGGCAGTACAATTGGTTAGAGCACTTTTTCAGAGTTCACCACACTAACAAAGCAATCTCAAAGCACCCCTTACACACAGTCAATGTTCTTGTGCATCCACAAAAAGGTTACGCTGGCATGAGGCCTTTAACCTAGCGGTTGCAGTGCTATTGTAACAAAATGTTCTGCCAATTACCCAGCTAGAGGAATTTAAGTCACTGTGTAAGTGGGGAAAGTCAGTTTGGTCAAGCATATTGTTTGAAATCTGAAGTCTCACTTCTGCTATTGTCTTTTAGGGATGGTTATATGTTTTCATATATGGGGGAGTTCATCAGCTGGGGTTTATACTAGGCTACTATTGTACTGCAAATACTCATCAAACAAAGACTCGAAGAGGACTGCAGTGGAAGAACTTTACTGGCAGAAACTCATCCGGCTGAACGGACGAATGGACGTTCTAAATTAGGCCCTGTCCTCCAAACATGCTGTAATAAGGGAACTAATAAAATAGATTACAATATAATACTCCAAAAATCCAAAGTAAAACAAAAATCTGAGCAACAATGTGAACAAGCTGAAATACACTATCTATAGTCTGATAAAGTCCTGAAACAGCTATACAAGATTCCCAACACTCACTCTTGCAACTGCACACTTTCAATCATTCCAGCAAAACTGCTGAAGCAAACACAATCTTTTTGGCCATTTCACCCAAATGCTCATCTCCTGATGGACCAGCAAAAGAGTGCACATGGCATAGTGTCTAACTGTATTATGAAAATGCATAATCTCTATGGAAATGCTGTCCATCACGGGGTCTTATGTTCTTTGGAAATGAAACTCAATGGTCCAGTGGAGCCAAATTAGGCAGACAGAAGAAAATAAGGTCTGCCTCACAGACCTGAAGCGGGCTGGCATGGAAACGTGTATGGCAATAGTTAGCAATCTAATGACCATTAAATTAAAGTGTTAAGCTGTCAGTCAATAAAGCCCATCCTGATAGTGTATCAACGCCTCTGTCATTACTGTCATTAAAGGAGTTTGCCAACTTTGGCTTGAGTTTGAGATCTCTTCCTAGCGAGCTGGTTAAAGGCAACAAGTAAGGATCAATTTCCAGCGCCGACAGTTGAAAAACCAAATGGGATTCAACCTTTCCTCAGGATATGGCAAGGAATCCTGGTTAAAGTAGGCTATTTTAAATTAAACAACAAACAATAATTTTTACGGTGGTTGAAGCGGCTGTGCCAAGCGTACTCTCTGTTTCAATAGAATGTTTTCAAATAATTCAATATGAGACTTTGGAAATCCTGCGATTGGCTGGCAACCAGTCCAGGGTGTCCCCCGCCTACTGCCCAGAGCCAGCTGAGATAGGCGCCAGCACCCCCCGCAACCCTTGTGAGGAATAAGCGATCAAGAAAATGGATGGATGGATGGATGGACTTTGGAAATCACTTTGGGCACCGAATAGCATATATAATGTGCTATATACTATATCCATTTGCCAATTAGATGAAATTGTGGCTTTTTTTTTTTTTTTTTTTTTTTTTTTAGTAAAGGATAATGCCCCATTCAAGTCCATTCGGAAGTCATTTGTTAATATCAGCACAAATAGTGAGTCTGAATTTAGGGTACGAGTCTGAGCTCTCGCAGCCTGCCTGAATGATTATTTTGCCAAAGATGTGTTTGTTTAGATGGCGCATAATAAGGATGGGGAAGGAGTGAAAAGTAGTGACCTGCAGCTGCTGTTTTAGCCTGTGGAGGATAAGAAAGAGCGGTAGTGCCAAGCTGTATGAAGTCTATCTCCACTCCCTTTGGAGTTGGTACTAATTACTGTCTCATAAGTAGAGCGGAAGCTCTTATTCTATAGCTTGTCTTCTCTGTTCATTGAGGTACAAGGCCAACTGGTATCAAAACTGGTGTGTGTGCGCGCGTGTGCGTGTGTGTGTATTATGTGTGCAATCTTCAGAGACAAAATTAGAAGGTTGAGAAAGAATTAACATGGTGACTGGTGATGAAAACTGGAGGAACATTTCAGTGTGTGTAGGGATGGTCATGTCCTCAGTTCACTTCCAACAGAGCACAATCCTACAGACCTGCTTCTTCGTTTATATGATGTCTTCTTATAAAGACCACTATTGTTTTACAGTTCAAGTTTCGGAGTTAAGCTAACATTAAATGAACCTTCCAACTGTTTTGTTTGTTTGTTTGTTTTTTTGGCCAGTGGGGGATTCACAGTGTAGGACAATGACCCTCTTCTAAGACAACATGAAGGCAGCTGGTAATGCCTCAACCAGTGTGCGGGTGATAATTGAATGTGGTAGATGGACCCAAAGGCGAAGAAACAAGGCAGGGAAACAGACCGGAAGGGCAACACGAGGAACTTTATTTACAGCAAAGATGGTGACAGACAGGATGTGAGCACTGGTTGCCATGACTGGACTGAATGTGAACAGACTGGGCATGACGTGGACAAACTTGGCAGGACGTGGACAGACTTTGCAGGACAGACTTTGCAGGACGTGGACAGACTTGGCAGGACAAACTTGGCAGGACATGGACAGACTTGGCTTGAGAGAGAGACACTTGGCTTGGATGTGAGAGAGAGAGAGAGAGAGAGAGAGAGAGAGAGAGAGAGAGAGAGAGAGAGAGAGAGAGAGAGAGAGAGAGAGAGAGAGAGAGAGAGAGAGAGAGAGAGAGAGAGAGACTTGGCTTTGGACGTGAGAGGGAGAAAGACACTTGGCTTTGGACGTGAGAGAGAGACACTGGGCTTGGAAGTGACACACGAGACCAGACATAGAGAAACTTGACTAGACGTAGACACTATCAACACAGCTTAGCACACCTCAACTGGACAAGACAAGACAATGCTACCGCGACACTTGAACAAACACCACTGACTAAATACAACTAACGAGACACTAACAAGACACACCTGGGAAACACAGCAGGCAGAGGGCACTAATTAGCAACACATACGGGGAGGCGAGACACACACAGGTGGACGAGGTTAACTATGACGAGACTAGGGGAGACAAAACGGGACAAAAGACAACATAAACACCCAAAACTAAACCATGACCCAACCCTCCAAAACCGAAACATGACATTTTGTACATCACAAAAAAAATTACCTTTTTTTTTATAGACTACAACCACCACCTTCTCAAGCCTACCCTAAAGAGGACAGTTTTGATAAGACTGTTTTGGTCACTTTCGTTCCAAATTAGTTGATGGGCTGTTTGAAAGCTTGCAGTTCTGCTTCATAATATCTAAAGCACTGCTGACTGTATCTCCTCAATGGCTGCTGATTGGTCTAGACATCTTCAAAGGCTAGAATCATAAGCACTGAGTTTAAGCTTGGTAAAATGGATTTTGCTGATTATACTGTAAACCCCTGCCTCAGAGCATTAAATGTTCACATAACCCTTATGGAACATCTCCAGATGAGTTAATTCAAACTATCTCCACTGTTCCATCTAATTCAACGAAAACAACTCTGACAGTATGGCGTGGTCATATTAAACACAATCAAAATCATCCAAATATTCTAGGCAGCTGTTTACCCAAAATGAAAATGCATTGCATTGGTCTAGACTAGCGCAAATAGGACAGGTTGTTTGCTTCACTCTGTGTCGTTGAGGGAGGGAATGCAGCCAACTCCCAGGAAATCAAAGTGGCTCCCCTCATTAATCCATTTAAATCTGGTGCAGATAAGAGGCTTGTCTACATAGCAGAAAGACTCATTGAAGCAACAAAACCCTGTTCATGACTTTTGTAAGACATAAAATAGTTGGTCGGGCGTTTGATATCCATTGTCAGTTGGGAAAGGGCAAAATCGGGACAAAAACAGTGCAACTAGCATTTTGTGTCGTCCATTTTGAATGAATTTTGAATGTGATTCACATATATCATCATGAACACCCATCAAGAACCCACTGAGAAAATGAGTGCATATTAAAAACGGCTTTTGCCTTTTACACCAGTGAGAAACCGTGGCTCGATTGGCTTAGTGCAAATGTGTCCGCCCCCCCCAATCTCAGTAAATAAACGAGCTTCGTCACAATCTATGATTGCACCAATCTCTCCTGCAAGCAATGTGAGATGCACATCAACAGACACCAACTCTGGCTGATTGCTATCAACAGATAAAAGGAAAGAAGAGAAAATGATGGAAAACGGGCGTAGAAAAAAAAAAAAAAAAAAAAAAAAAAAAAGAGCAATGATGACGAGACGTTGAATCGGTAAGACTACCGAATGAACAATTCTGAGCTCTTCAAAAAAAAAAAAAAAAGGAAAACGGGCGTAGGCATTTTGTTTTCTACTCCGCTTTTGTGATGTGACCTGGCCCAGGAGGCTGTGGTGCAGCTCTGCCAAACTGGAATCGCTCAGATTATCAGACTCCACAGGGATCCACGTGGTTTGGCAAACGATGCATAAACAAAAGGAAATTTGAGGCTAAGTCAAAACACACTTATCACACTGCTACTAAGAGGGATTAGGCCCAGAAAAAAAAGAGGCTGCCTTCGCAATGCCGTCTTTTCATCCGCTTTGCTTTGCTCCCCATACCTTGCAGTGGCAGTCACAAAATTTTACAGGGGGAGGGGCCTTAAATACTGCCTCAGATAGTACCGTTCTATATGAAGCCTGTAGGTGACAGAATACCTTTCTTCATCGTCAGTGTTAGCCTTAGCAATTAGAAATAAACACTATGGTTAAGTAGGAACAGAAGCACTGGGTTGTACCTCTGTCTCCCATGGGATCAGGAAGTCAGGCAAGCCCAGCTCGTGAGATAATGTTATAAACAGGGCCAACCCCTTCTTCCCTGGAAGAGCTGCATATTCCAAACAAGACTTGTTCCTATGCAATGGCATTATTATTTAGTGTCATGACAGGGTTCTCAAAACAGCTCAATTTGTGTGTGTAGTTGAAGCTACAGTATATGAATATATCTTATGTGCCAGGGATGAGCAACTGGCGGCCGCATGCCTACCCTGCGACCACATTGTCAGTGGCCCCTTGATTAATGGCCAAAAAAAAAAAAAAAAAAAAACCTTTCTCGGTAACTCCAAAAATTCTCCATTAAAAAAACAAAAAAAAAAAAACTAAAAAATGAGTTAACATTTTTATTAAAAAATAAAATAAAACAAAATGGAGGAGAAATGTGAATTAAAAATTCTGAAAACAACAACAACAACAACAACAAAAAACAAAGCACCGCAAATAATAAAACATATTGGGGAAAAAATAATAAAACATTTATAAAATAAATAAATAAATAAATAAAATAATATGCAATTTGTGGTTGCCAAACTTGTGTCAAATGTACGGTAGTTTTAAATTATAATGGTGTAGATGCGCTTACATTGGGCTTGCCCTATACTACAACATGAGTAAGCCTAAAGGCCTCAGTATACTTCTGCGAGAGGCTCGCGCGGAGGCGTTACGGTGTAGCTCCGCTCGTGTGTTTGCCTTCCGACTTGTGCGCAATACACATCACAATACACATCGGTGTCTACTGGAGTTTCACACCAAGTCCCGCTGTCGCTATGGCTGGGACGCCACAGAGTGGCGATTCCTCTGCATTTTATGACGGATTCAGGAAGTTCAATTTAATTCAGAAACACGAAACAAAGCCGAGGGGAGAGTAAGTTCATCACCGTGGCAATTAATTATTGCCAATTTGCACCGGTGTCGGCCGTAAACTCGCCAAAACACAACAGCCATGCGCTTAGCGAACACAGGTTTTTTTGTTGTTTTTTTAAGTTATTGTTGTTTTCCAACTCTCGTCCCAGGCACATATCCACATGCACAGCCTTGGTCTCCGAGCAGGAAGTCGATTTGCGCCGCCAGTTGCCTTCACGGAAACTATCTGGGCGGGGGGCGCGGAGAGAGAAAAAAAAAAGAAGAAAAAACGCCATCGAACGGACCAATCAGAAGCGAGCTACGCCCGGCCATCTACGGCGTTCAAGGATTGGCGACGTGTGCACCGCAGCCAGCCACGAGCGACGCGGCACTTAAAATTCATGAACGCCGTGGATCATGTGATCTACGGCGGTCATCAACGCGAGAGCAAACGTGTAGGCATAAATTAGGCTTAATACTGTTTTGTGCATTTGGGATATGTAGGACAAACAAAGTACCTCAATAATATTAAAAATTTGAGTATTGATTTTTGTGAAAAAAATTGAAAAAAAGGGTTAATGTGAGTTTGCTGTTCAGCAGTTATGTCAACCTGGAATGACAAATATATTCTGATAAATAAAATATATTAAGAACACATATATTTTGTCCATATTTAAAAAGGCATTTTTGTCATACATTGAGTTAGGAAGTGTATGGTCCTATATGGCCCCCGAGTAGCACTGATGAAAAATTGGGACAGCCTTCCAACACTCAGGTTGCCCATCCCTTTTATATGTCCAGTCACAACTTCAATGATTTCCAGTAGCTAGTAGTGCAAGTTAGTAGCTTGGATAACACGCAACAGCATTTTACAATTGACTTAGCGTAGGTGAGTCATGTTCTAGGTATTCAAGGACACATTAATTGATTTATGTCCAGAACTGATAAACTGGCTAAAACTACAGTCTTCAAATTGAAATACAAATATTGTAGGCTGTATGGTATGTACTGCTATTTCTGACACATTTATAATACTTATTACATAAGCATTACTCAACACTTTTAGACGATTTATGGCCATCTCAGCCACAGCAGTAGTAATCGTAAAAGTGGTTATTCAGTTGGGTCTTAATTTTTTTTATTTTTTTTTTTAAAGGCAATTCAATACACAAGGTCAACTACCACAATGTCACTGTACTTAAATGTTAAAATGTAGCCAAATATAATGCTGCTGTAATTATATGTATGAAGTACTTCATTAGAAGAAGAACATGAGTGAATAATCTCTGCTAATAATCTCATCAACATCCATCTATGCCATAATTATCAAACCAGTTGCTGTATTTGAAATGGATTGAAGGGATTTAAATGCAATCAATTGGAACACTGTGACTATCTTAAGCTTAATGAGAATGTGCAAGTCATGGTTGAGGCAGTCAGACTAAAGCTCAGTTCCTGCTTCTGACACCCAGAGAGCGGGGGCAACAACAACCTGTGGCCATGCATGTTAATGAGGCCTTCTATTGCATCCGGGAGCATAATGAAATACGGCTGAACCTCGACACTCTCTGCTCTGCTGTCGGACACCTCCGCATAATGATGTATAGAGAACCACGCCACATTACACTCATCTGCCCTTGCTAAATGCCACAGCGGCAATTCGCTGTTGAAGGGTGATTGGGCAGTTTTGACCAATGAGGCTTTTAACCTCCATGTCAATGTAACAAGAGCTAAAGGCTGGCGACAACACTGACACAAGGCTGAATGAAAGGGAGCACAAGCTACATGGATGGGTGTGTTAAGTCAATGAGTTGGCTCCATCCATGAATTTCTCTCCCAACCCAGATAACGTTTCGGCAAAGACATCTTTTATGAAATAATTTACATACAGTGGTGCCTTGAGATATGACCCACCGTTTGACCGATTTTTTTGCTTGGACTAGCGAGCAAAGACGTAAGATACGAGGGCTGTATGGTTCCAGTTACTGAGAATTCTTTATAAGCAGATGTTTTGAAAATAGTGAACGATTCTTCAAAAAAAGAGACAATACTATGTTTATTGCTAATTCCGGTTGAAATTTATTGTCAAACCAAAGATAAAACAAAGAGAAATTAACCTTGTGTTTTTACAACAACAGGGATATGCAACTTGTGGCTCTTAAAGAGATAATTTAGGTTTTTTGACATGAATCTCTATTTCACCCTCACTTCCAGTGTGTGCGATCAGCACTGACTTACCCCTGACAGCGTTCTGTGACACGAGTTCTGGTCCGGTGTTGGACGAGAGGAAAATAGTCCGGCAAGTTGGCTGGGGCCACCTAAATAAAGCGTTCTTCTTCTAAAAATGATTTGTGTTCGAAATAGGGATACATTTGCATCACAAAACTCCCTCCTGACAAAAAAAAGTCAGACTCCATTACCGCCGGGCACTATTTTTCTGTTCGTTCGTATCACTGCGCGGCGCCCCGCATACAGCTGATAGACGTGCACTAATCTGCAAGTTGTTTGTCTTTTCGAAGGCGGAAGTCAATGGTGCTCACATGATTAATGTTAATATAAGATTAGTTTTTTGTGTGCCGGTTTTCTACTTTCTACTACTCATTCCTTCATTCATTTTCATTTATTCATTTATTCCGGGTAGATTTTGATAATACTGTTTTTTTAGTGATTACGTTGTAGTGGTACATTCACCACACCTCAGTGAAGGTAGTGTGGGTTGCAGCTCTTGGAGACACTCTACAGGATAAGTGGTACAAAAAAATAAATTTTCTTTCAAATTGTATGTTTGCAAGGTTAATTAATTGCAAAATAATGAGTTGCTCTTGTGTTTTTGATAACATGAGAAATTCTCGAGAAACACTGTAGATATTGAAGTTCCATGTTTATAGCGGCTTTCTGGCATAAAAAAAAAAAAAGAAAAAATATTTTTGAGAAAGCAAATTATGCTTATTCAATTGCTTTTTGGGGGGCTTTTTCCTTTTGTAATCATGCTATTTTAATTTCAAATGTTATTTATTTTGTTTTTTTTCTTAACTCATTTGCTGGTTATAATGATGATGTAGATCTTCTAATGAAATGTTTTAGCATCTCTTTACTGGTGCTTTTATTTTATCTTTTATTATACAGAAAAATCTCTTTTTTTTTCCGTTTGTTATCATGCTTTACAGTAATTCAACACAACATTTACACCAAAACATTACCAGATGAAGACACTAGAAAACATTATGTCTCACCACTCCAACAGTCCTTGAGATGAGTAATGTCTTATTATTTTTCTATCACTTAGCAGTATCTGCCAACAAGAGTGCCAAACTGCTCTATTAAAACAAGGTCTATAAATCAACCAAGGCCGCCAAAGGAAAAGGCTGCTATTCATTTTCTAAAATGTATCGACGCAACATTAAAATTCCCATTGGACAGCGCTTTTCACATGACTCACAGAGGAATTATCTTCAGTGACAAAAAGGCATGGAGGGGGTAGAAATGGTGGGGGAACCTCATTATGTGTCTGGCTGTGACTCCAGGGCATGTTTTTTTCCTCTCTCACTTTCTGGTGTCTGTGTATCACTTGGATAACGAAATAAAGACATGCATCAGAAAGAGAAAAACAGTCAAATGTGTTCTTTATGTGTTGATGTTGGCAACAAACACCCTGTTAGAGTCAGGGCTCAATCACACACAGCCTCCAGCGGTTGATTCACTGAGTATACCCATGGGGACCTTGGGACCGTTACTGCAGTCTGCTACTGTCCTACTTCGCCTTTTCGCTCCCCTCCTCGTTGCTAGCCTCTCATTGGCTACATGCCAGTGACAGCCAGCAAAATGATTGGCCAGCGTAAGTAGAGGAAACGACGTCATGACGGTGTGGCTTGTGGTAGTGCAGGAATCAGAGATGCATTGTTTTAATTGACAATTTTCAGCAGTCTGTGCAGTACATCATAAGTTCATTGTGGCTCAGAGAGAAAAAAGGGTAGCAAAGCTGGGAAATTATGCTTCACACTTTGTCATAATGCATTTAAGATTTTGGAAAGAACAATATGCGTGAGATTAAAAAAAAAAAACACTTACATAAGTGCTATGCTGGCATTTAATTGGAATTAGGAGATAAGCGAACATTTGGGATAAAGTGAGTCGAATGAATTATAGACATAAATGAATTAGCTGAACCGAAAAGTTGAGTAGAAAACAATTATCAAAACAGAACCACACAAACTTTAACACATTTTTTTTCTTGCTTTTGGATGAAGGGTCATGCTAATTGTTTGAACTGAACCATTTTAATACGGCAAATCTGCTGTGAAGAAACTAAAGCCACATTTCTATAAAGTCTGTAAGTTAATTTCAGTTCACAATGGTACAGTTTGAAAGTAAACACTAATGAAGCTTGTGCCTCCACTGCAGAGCACGCAGGTGGGATGCATTAGCCACATCAACTATGTGAAAAATGTAGCTGTATGGGCAGATGTCTGCAGCCCTACTCATCCCCACAACCACCCAAAAAAATCAATAATAGAAATAAAAGGGGCTGTTTAAAAAGTTATTTACATTTTTAAAAATCTTTTAACACCTAACAAAACCATACTGCTTGATGTAAACTATGATTAAGATGTGTCCAAAGTGTTATCCATTCAACATTAGAAGTGATTATTTTAATTTTCTTTCAGAAAAAAATGATTGTCACATCAGTATATTCCATCCACAGAAAGTGAAACGTTGTAGCTATTACAGTTCCATTCTTCTGTGAAGACTTACTGACTGAGATTTTTTTTGTCGTGCCATTTTGCCATTCATTTCGAAGAGTATTTGTGAGGTCACTGATGCAGGAGGAGATGGCCTGGCTCACAATATTCATTTGAGTCGGACCCAAAAAGGTGTTACATGGGATTGAGGCCAGTTAAAATCTTCCACAAAAAATGTATTCAAGCATGCTGTTATGGATCCACCTTTAACTCATTCACTCCCAAAGACTTATTTATACGTTTTTTAGGTTTTTGCTTGCTAGAGTTTTTGTATGAAGGCTTTGATGCAGTTTCTGACCTGAAGTGGAAGCTTAAAGCGATGGTAGTTATTACAAAAAAAAAAAGAAAAAAAAAGTGTGCTTCATCTGTTTCATTAATGAAAAAAAAAAAACAACTTAAAACGTGTAAATACGTCTTTGGGAGTGAATGAGTTAAAGACTCGGGCACAATCATGCTGGGGTGTTATATCTTGCTATGCTGAATAATTAAATTCACTGGCACTTCAGTAAATCGTCAATTCCAGTTGATGACGATGCCCACCCAAGGCTCACAAAAATACACGGGATGAGAGGGACCGTATGTACTCATCCCGATCAACGGACGTAAACGTGCTTCAGTCTGTGCTCAGTCCATGTATTTATGCAAGGCGTGGGCATTTTCATAGACGGGAATTTCCAATTAATAGAAGTGGCCACCTCTGGATACAACTAGGTATGGGAGAGGTGTCGGTATTGGGCCTATACCCAGCCTTATATCAAGCTATCTGAACTCATGACGCTCTTGTGGCCATTTTATAATCAGAATCTAGAAATTATTAGTTACAGTAGACAAATAAAATTTTGGTATTTATACCATGCAATTTTAAAGAAAAATGGTATATTGTAATATATAGATCTATCTTTAAAATTATCTGTCATTGTTTTTTGGGAGGACATTTTACGTATCAAAAGGACTAGTGCTATTGGTACTTTGTACTGGTACAGGTATCAGTTTTGAAAAAAAAAAAAGTGGTATCGAACATCCCTACATACAGTTAGTGAATACCGGTAAATTATATTGTACATGTGATGTCAAAATCAATTTAGAAATTACGTGCCGTAAATTTTTGAAGGTGATGGACGGAAAGACAGACAGACAGACAGACAGACAGATAGATAGATAGATAGATAGATAGATAGATAGATAGATAGATAGATAGATAGATAGATAGATAGATAGATAGATAGATAGATAGATAGATAGATGGATGGATGGATGGATGGATGGGTCTTTGATAAGCCCATAATAGATTTCTAACTCACCTTTCATGTGTTGTATTTATTTTTTTGCTGCCATACTTGTATTTTTTTTAGATTGTGTAAGGAAACAAACAAACAAGCAGATGTAAAATATGCTGTGATCATCTAAGCAAAAAAAGAAAGAAAAAAAGACAAATGCTGCTTAAATAATTACCACACAGACATTTATGCCTTTTATCAGAAACAATAAAAATGGAAAATAACATGACATTGAAAATGAAGTGTGCACAACAGCTCCTTGTTCCTCAGAAACAGCAGACTCGACTCAACTCATAAAACCAATACCTCTTTGCAAGACCAGCAGCCATGACACATGCCCACGTTCGGACTGGCTCAGTGGCCATGCAATGATTTGTGGCGCAAAGTCTCCCATGTCACATCCACCAGGCTGCACAAGTATTCAGCTACGTCTGTTGTCTGTGCTGAACATGACGGACAATGAGATGGACCAGCTGGCTAACTTCATTGGACATGACATAAGAGTCTGTGAATTCTGTCAGCAGAATAAAAGACTATCAAACTGAAATACCTCAAGATGGTGGGCCACTCATTTTATTACATTTTACAATTTATTCTTTGTTTGGTCACATTAATAAGTTGTACTTTTAATTGCTCCCCCAGAAAAGGTTACTGAAACCAGTGATGAATAATGAGGGACTAGCGTGGATGATGCCGTGGGGTCAAGGAATGCTGAACCTGTGTCTGGTTACCCACTTTAATTTGCACAAAAAAACAAACGTGCCAGAGCCATCTATCAAGCTAAACAACTCCTTATTACGGTCACAGGTGAGATAGAGCCTATTGCAGCATACTTTGGGTGAGAGGTGGGGTCCTGTCTGGACTGGTTGCCGGTCAATTGCAATGAACATAATAGAAAAATAAACATCCATTCACACTCATATTCAGAACTAAGAACAACATAGTCTTCAATGAACCTAAGAGGGATGTTTTAAGACTGTGAAAGGAAGCTAGTGTACCCTTGAAAACCCTCGCAAGCACAAAGAGAATATGCAAATTTCACACCAGAAGAATAGAGCCCAGATTCAAACCCCCTAAATGCATGTGTTGTGCTAACCACGTCACTTGTCACATATCCTTTAAAGACTAGTTTAAAAATTACTGTTACTGTTCAAGGTTCATGTAAAACTAAATTTTATGAGGCTAGGTCAGGGGTTTGCAACCTATGACTCTGGGACATGTGGCTCTTTAGACCTTCTACTGTGGCTCCCTGTGGATCTCTAAAAAAATAAAATAAATAATAATAGAATTATTTTTTTTTAATTACTATTTTTTAATTAAAAAAAATAATAGTAGAATTTTTTTTACATGTTTATTTGTATGTTTTTTTAGATACAATATTCTTTAAAATAATGGATGCTTTATATAAGAAATTAATAATTAAAAATTCCCAAAAAATGTCAGTGTCCAAATGTATTAGTTGTCAGAAAAAGATGAAAATTTTTAAAAATTACTTAAAATTGTCCAAAAAGTGATCATAAAATGTCTAAGAAGGAAGAGGAAAAGCAGAAAATTACCATAAAATGTCCATGAAATTTCCCAAAATGTCAGAGAATTGAATAAAAAAAAAGCCAGAAGATAAAATGTTCAAAAAGTAATCTAAAATGTTCAAAAACAAAAGGGCAACAAATTACCCAAATTTTTTTTTAGCAGAAAGTCAGAAAATGTAAAAAATAGAAAAAAAGGCAGAAAAGACAAAATGCCAAAAATATCAGAAAATTGCTAGCAAAAAAGGTAGAAATTTTTTTTCCCAAAATAGCGATTAAATGTCCAAAAACAGGAAGAAGAGAGGCACAAAATGACCATAATATGTTTAAAAAATGGCCCTGCCAAAAAAAAAGACAGAAATTGGACAGAAATGCAGAATAATTGAGTATTGGACGATCATCACACAATTCATCCAATCTTAGAACGGAGGATTAAATGATGACTCCTCAATACAATACACACATTCCAACTGCCAGCCTCAGTTAGAACTGGCATATTAGTGAGGTGGGAACATTGCCGATTTAATCCTGAATGCTGAATTTCCATGAATGTTCACATTTTCTCAGCCAATTTGCTCACTTGCACATCTGGCATTTTGCAAAGATGGCACTAACTGGCTGGAGGCACCAACATCTGCCACCACTGGTGTCATTGGCACAAGCTGAACAGGTCATAAATCTACACCGCCTGCTTTAGGTCAACTGGAAGTTAACATGTGTAGTCATGCAATTATTTGCAGTTTCCGTGATGAATGTAATCGTGCCAGTGACTTGCAATGATGACAAAATGTTTCCCAAGCATCACTGTCTGTCCAATTTCAAAATTCAACTCCTCCTTCCTACTTCTGCTCCTCCACCATGTCTTTCTCCCTCCTGTCTGCCATCACTTGGCAGCCTTTTTGGCTCAGGCTGGTGACCCCATGCCCCTCTGCAGCCGGCACATTTGGCAGCAGTTGGTATATTCTGTTACTTGCTGAAATACACTTTCTATATTAGCTTACTCTTGTGACCCAGTTGTTGAAATCTTGATGAAATCGCTGACAGAAAATGTGGGCTTTTCCTTTCTGCGAAATGAAGAGGCAGTTACAAAGGAAGAAAAAAAAAAGAGAAGCTATTAGCCAACATTACATGAAAGGAGCTTTTGGCACTTGAAAATATTTCAAATCTAGAATTAAAATGAAAAAAAAAAAGCCTCGATTATAGTTTGTGGTAAGGCTGACATGAACACAACAAAACTGTTCCAAAGGTGAACTGAAATAGGTGAATATTTTACATTTCAAATGGGAATAATGCATTTTTTTATGTCTCATTTGAAACAAATTGTGATTTTATGGTTAAATATTAAAGACTTATAAGGAAAAATACATTTTTTGGAATGAGAAAAATAGTACCTGAATGGGGTGAATTTACAATGAAGTCAGATCAATATGAATTAGTCAAAAAATGTGGAGCCCTAAATAATAATAATGATAACTAGACTAAGTGCAAGTTCTGGAGAAATTGCGTGGAAATGCTGAAAGCTGAATGCTAATAGCTAAATGCTAAGATTTGAATGCATGTGAAATGCTTATGAAGTAAATTGGGAGATAAATTATGAAATTATAACCTCCTGGTTACTGGACAATGTGCTTTACCAACTGTGCCACCGAGCAGTATCAGACACCTGGTAATGATGATAAGTTATATGTATGGAAGTGGGCGTGGAAAGTGATATTTAGAAAAAGTTCAATGTCTGTCCCATTGAAAATGAATGGGGAAAAGTTGATTTTGAATAGGCGTCACGGTAGTCGAGTGGTTAGCACGTCCGCTTCCCAGTTCTGAGGTCTCCGGTTCGAGTCCAGGCTCGGACCTTCCTGGGTGGAGTTTGCATGTTCTCCCCGTGCCCGCGTGGGTCTTCTCCGGGTACTCCGGTCTCCTCCCACATTCCAAAGACATGCATGGCAGGTTAATTGGGCGCTCCGAATTGTCCCTAGGTGTGCGTGTGAGTGTGGATGGTTGTTCGTCTCTGTGTGCCCTGCGATTGGTTGGCAACCAGTCCAGGGTGTCCCCCGCCTACTGCCCAGAGCCAGCTGAGATAGGCGCCAGCAGCCCCCGCGACCCTTGTGAGGAATAAGCGGTCAAGAAAATGGATGGATGGATGGATGGATGATTTTGAATATTAAATTGTGCAAATACTGTAAGTTATGTGGAATCAGACGATATATACCCCGGGAGGTGTGAATTTTTTAAGCGAGTTGAAATTTTAAAATGGAAATTGGAAGTATTATGTGGGAGTTGTTATGTGGCAAAAAAGTGTGTAGAATAAAAATCACAACAAAATATGTGGGAATGCTTCAGCATTCCCACAATAATAACAGTACTTTGTCTTTTATTTTGAGAACAATGTGGTAGGGATGAGTTGAACAGTTTAAAGCTGGAATTATTTGAATCCAACAAAACCTGTGGAAATGAGAGGACACTACCGGTAAAAGAAATATTAATTTGGGGCTCTTATTTTGAAATTTGAGGGGGGAAAAAATGTGGAAGTGATGAGCTGACCAGCGCTTGAGTTCCTTTTTACATTCTATTGACTTGGGGGCACTTCCGGGTCACATATTAATTTGTGATGATGAATGTATAAATGGAGATTTTTTTGTTTTAGGGGTGGGGGGAACAGTACATTTGGATAAATTTTTGTGATGGCAAAAATTGTAGCACGAAAGGACTGAATTTTTGGATTATGTTGAAGTTGGAATGGTGAGAATCAGTCAAGAAATGGGGAAGGAGAAACACGTCAAAAAATTGTGTCGAATAAGTGAATATGCTGAGTCGAGTAGAGTCTGTGCCGTGCAGTGTAAAAGCATCAATATCAAACCTAAAGTTTGTGTGTGTTGTATGTGTGAACTGAGCTACCAGTGAGGTGAGACATGAAGTAGCGGGACAGAGAAAGATGTGTTTTCTTCTTCCCACTGGAGATGAACAAGACAAAAGGTGTTAAGATGTTGGGAAAAAGAGGAGTTCCACAATGGAGAGTGACAGTTGAGATGGGCATTGAAAATAAAGATAAAGCCTTCAGCACTTCCAAGGGAAAGGTTTCATCCCATCAAAAAGACTAGCACAGTAATCACACATCTCAAATCATTAGAAAATACAAAAGAGAGAAGTACATGTAGTGGCGCTAGTTCACACCATACATTACGTTATACAGGATTAAAATAATAATGGGAAAAAAAATCACGCGACATACATGATGTTTTGTTGATCTGAAAATGTTCGAGCCCTGTGTCAATTTAAAACAGAACAACTTGAGTGTGAAAATACCTTAAAATGAATTTGTAATACATTCACACACTGGATTTACTGCACGTGGCACAAATATGCCGTGTTAAATGCTGGAGAGATCAATGTAACAGTAAATCAAGGGCAAAATTTTAATCAATGCATGCTGAGGGCGCAGCTGATAAAAAGGTTGATGGATGGTGCTGCTTTTGCTTAAATCCGGACTACATGAAGCCTCATTATCATGGATGCTTCCTTTTTCATTTCAGAGAAGATGCCATTAATGACTCTATTAGAAGCAAAGATGTTAATGGATGATTGGACGATTTGATTATTATTATTATTTTTCACTAAATTGGCTCAGCGAACATATTAAAGTCTCATAGTCAAGCAAGCAAATGCTTAACTACACGTGCGCTGTGGTGTGCAGTGCAAAGGACTGAACTTGACAGTCAAATGTGACATAAAATGTTTTGACAGTTGCATGTGGTCTCAGCTGCATGGCTGTGATAATCCTGCTCCAGGCAATGTTATTTGCATATAATTTAAGGATATTATTCCTTGTTTTTTTTTTTCTTGCCAGCAAGGTGCGCTCTGTTTGTTAGCTTGATGCAAGAGGCAATAGTGCCTTTATAAGTTTTGATATTTCCTTTTCGATTACATCAAACTATGTCTAAATGCAATAGAACTGATCTTGAATAAGAACATCTTTTTTTTTTTCTTTTTTTTCTTTTTTCTTTTTTGAAGAGCTCAGAATTGTTCATTCGGTAGTCTTACCGATTCAACGTCTTGTCATCATTGCTCTCTTTTTTTTTTTTTTTTTTTTTTTTTTTGTGTATGTGTGCGTGCGTTTGCGTGCGTGCGTTTGCGTGCGTGCGTGCGTGCGTGCGTTTGCGTGCGTTTGCGTGCGTGCAAATACGTATAAATTTATACTCATTCATTCACCTAAAACCTTATAAATATCCCATTACCCTTCGCCTTAACCAGGTACTTCAGAATCTTGCCAGAGTCGTGAGATTTAAATGGTCAGGAGACCAGAGAAAAGGTCAGAAAAAAAAGAAATAAAGAGAAAAGAAAGGTAAATCAAAGTGACATCCAGCACCGACCAAACACTTCCTGCCTTCCCCATGATTACAAAATCAAAGTCTTACGCCAACCCCGGAAGCCTCTAAATTCCAGCAAATTTAGCGAGATCTCAAGAGCCCAGAGGAAAAACTAAAGAGAGGAAGGAGGGAAGGATCGATAAGGCAGAGTGAGATCAATAGAAGCCAGTACATCCAATCCATCAAAGTGAAGTCCAGCACCAACAAGACCCCTCCTGCGTGGTTACAAAACCAGAGTCTTATGCCAACCCCAGAAACCTCATACTTCTAATAAATTAAGATCTCAAGTGACCAGAGGAAAAACTAAAGAGAGGAAGGAGGGAAGGATAGATAAAGCAAAGTGAGAACCACAGACACCAGCACCAACTGATTCAAGAGGCTGTGGGAGGGAGAGGGTACTTCTGTTGAGTTTCAGTAGATGCTGGTGCGACGGATCTGGCATGCATAAGGACCACCACCAAAGAAAGAAGCCGTCAACCGCGGTCCAGCAAAGCGAGCACCCCCCCCGCCCCCCCGGAATCCCCAGGCCGCGGCAGCACCAAGGCCACCCCCAAGCCACCCGAGCGGACACCGGTCGGCGAGCCGACCCAGACACCCGGAACACCCCCGCCCCAGCCCCGGCCCACACCCCCGAGCC
Source organism: Festucalex cinctus (assembly GCF_051991245.1). Classification (NCBI taxonomy): domain Eukaryota; kingdom Metazoa; phylum Chordata; class Actinopteri; order Syngnathiformes; family Syngnathidae; genus Festucalex; species Festucalex cinctus. The sequence goes on from NC_135417.1 coordinate 20,003,425, forward strand.
CAAGGCCGCAGAACGAGGCCCAGCGGGCCCCCACCGCGCCCCACCGGTCCCCAGCCCCCATCCCCCCACGACCCCCCCGCACCCCACCCAAACCCGCCACCCACCACGACCCAGGCCCCACCACCCCCGACCCCCAAACCCCCGAACACACCCCGACCCCCAGCACCCAACCACCCACCCACCCATACCTCCACCCCCCCCAAACAAGCCGCCCCCCCCCGACGGCCGCCACCCCCCCCCCGCGAACCCGGCCCCCCGCGAGAACCCCCCCCCCCCCGGAAACCGGCACCGGGCAGCAGAGCAGAGAGGGAAGATGTGCCCACCCCACCTCCAGCCGCGCGAGATTTGCACAGCGGCGGGAGGGGGGAAGCAGAGGAAGAAGCACCAGGGGAGAAGGCGGAACACCAGAACACCGAGCCCGGTGGGGAGAGGCCCCGGTCGTCACGCCAGAGTACTAGTGACACCTAACCCTGTTACTGAGTCCGCCAGCTCGCCGACTGGCGAGCTCTACCCTTACACCGTGAATGTGGCCCCACCCAGTGTATATACAAGTGTGTGCGTGTGGTGCATTAAAATTGGGAGCAGGTGAGTCGGAGCAGAGGGAAAAAATTTCCCCTACTCCGACACACCCGTATCCCCCCCCAAAAAATGAATATGTATATGTGTGGTGCATTAAAAAAGGGAATGGAGGGACAAAGTGGTGGGGCAGGGACACAAATGGGGGGGACCACAGCGCTGCCAGGCACTGCAGTCCATCCCCTCTGATGGCTCCCCGCCCCAACTCACCCCTCCCCTTGGACGTGAGGTGCATTAAAATTGGAGGGGAGTTGAAGGGTGAAGACGGTGTTTCCACCCTTCCCCACCCCACCAAGAAATGTGTTGTGTGCCCTATGTGTATATTTACAAAGTGTATAGTGCAAGCTAGTGAAGTGAGTAAGAGGAGCGACCAGCGGGGCCTCACCCAACCCGGCGGGTGTAGGTGGCACGCCCGCCCCCCAGCACCCCCACCCCCACCCGCCCCCCACCTCATCCACCCGGCACCACAATGGGCGGACAGCCAGCGCAGCAGGGCTACCGGACAGCCCACCGGCCACCGGAGCCCGCCCGGGGCGCCAGGAGTTATACCGGAGTGGGGCAGGCCCCAAACTCTCGCCCGGCCCCCGGAGCCCGACGCCCGGGCCGGGGAGGGAGCCCCAGGCCCAGGGAGAGGGAGGGGGAGGGGCCGCAGGGCAGACAGGGAAGGGGGGGGGGGGGGGGGGGGGAAGCGGGGAGAAGACGACAAGAAGGCGAAAGGGCGGCTGCAGGGCAGGAGGCGGGGGGGGAGAGGAGGAGGGAGGGCGACAAGGGAAAAGGGACCGGGAGGCAGAGGAGGATGGGCGGGAGGAGGCGAGGAGGGAGAGGCGACGGGGGGGAGGAAGGGGGAGGGGAGAGGGAACCACGGGGAACACCGGAGGCCCACCCACCCCGAACCGCGCCGCCGGGCACGGAGCAGCGGACCGCGCCGGGACGGCACCGCCCCGGGCACCAGGGGAAGCACCCCAACACCGCACCCCACAGGGGGCCCAGGGAGCGGCCAAGACGCAACCGCCACCGAGCAGACAACGGGGGGGGGGGGGGGGGGGGGGGCAGAACCACCCCCGCCCGACCACAGGGGACGGCGTCAAGAAAATTGACTAATTAGCATGCAGTAACACCAAGTGTTGATGCTTAGTGCCCACTAGAAATAGATCTTAAGGAGTTATTGAGTATAGTGTCGTATAGTGTGGTATGCTCGAGCCCACTAGCAGCAACTAGGTTCCTGACTATATAAAAATAAAAACAATCAGATACAAAATACCAAATACAGGAGCAGCGAAAACAGAAATTGGAACGATGTGGTGGCTCTCGTTAACAGGCAGAATCTTGGCAGGATTAAGTTGCCAAATTGAGATTAAAATATTCTATGTACATAGACCATATTTGTTTAAATCTTGATACTTGATTTTTATTTAAGGCAGAGATTTTTTCCATTGAGATATAATTTATTAGTAAGTTTAACCAGTGGTCGATATTTAGAGATTGTTTATTTTTCCAATTGACAAGGATTATTTTTTTAGCAATAGTAAGGGCTATAAATATAGATTGAGATTGTTTACATGGTAGCTCAGTTATTGTTAAGTCACCTAGTAAACACAATCTTGGAGATAAAGGAAGCCTACAGTTTAATATATCAGCGAGCTTTTCCAAGATTTTAGTCCAGAAATGCAGCACTGGAGTACATGACCATAAAGCATGAAGATAAGTATCGGCAGTGTTTTGTGAGCACTGGAGACAAATGTCGGAGTCAGAGAGTCCCATTTTTTTCATCATATATTGTGTAATATATGTTCTATGAAGTATCTTATATTGGATAAGTTGCAAATTTGTCTGTTTGGTCATTTTAAATACATTTTCACAGATTTGCGTCCAAAAGTCTGGTTCCGGAACTATAGACAAGTCTTTTTCCCATTTTAAAGTTGGTAAATACGTTTTATTTGTGTATAAAAATAACTTATATATTTTTGATATTTTCTTTATTGTTGTTGGAGAAAGCTTTATAATATCTTTAGCTAAGACAGGCAGTTGGAGCGTATCCTGAAGTGTTGGGATTTGTTTCTTAACCATATTTTTAACTTGCAGATAATGTAAGAAATTTCCCTTTTTTATTTCATATTTCTGGACCAAGTTTGTATACGATATAAACTTATTATCTGAGAAAAGATGATGAAGGTGTGTAATTCCTTTCTGCTCCCATAGGCTTAAATGGAACGACTGATTATTAAGTTGAAAGTCGGGGTTATGCCAAATGGGAGAGAGCCCACAGGGCGCCAATTGGGAGTTTGTAATTTCTAATGCCTTCCACCAGGCAGTCAGGGTGGCGGCTATCATTGGGTTTTTAAAACAATTATGTCGTCTTATTGATTTTGTAATAAAGAGTAAATCTGACAGTCTAAGATTATTACAATCCTTCTGCTCCAATTCCAACCAACAGTTAGTATCTCTGTTGGGTTGTGTCCATAGCACAAGATATTGTAGTTGATTAGCTAAATAATAGTACATAAAGTTTGGTGCCTCTAAACCTCCTTTAGATTTACTTTCCTGAAGAGTAGATAGACTAATTTTGGCTTTTTTTTTATTCCAATAGAATTTTATGATAGCAGAGTCCAGCGATTGGAACCAGTTAGACGTAGGTTTAAATGGAATCATTGAAAATAAATAATTAATCTTTGGTAAAACTTTCATTTTTATAGTAGCTATCCGTCCTATTAAAGAGATCGGAAGATTATTCCAGCGCTCCAGGTCACTACGGATACTATCCAATAATGGTGAAAAATTTAAAGAAGTTAATTCAGTTAACTTAGGTGAAATTTTAACACCTAAGTATTTTAAATTACCTGTAGGAAAGGAGTAGTGTGGATCCTGACTTGTAGGATTCCATGAATTTTCTGTAATAGGTAATAATGTTGATTTTGTCCAGTTAATAGAGTAATCTGATAAGTGAGAGAATTTAGTTATTAATTTAAATGCTTCCCCTAGCGAGATAGCAGGTTCTTCTAAATAGAGTAATATATCATTGGCATATAGATTAATTTTATGTTCTATTGTCCCGGAGTGGATTCCTTGGATCCGTCTATCCTGACGTATAGCTAATGCAAGCGGCTCAATAAATATAGCAAATAATAAAGGAGAAATTGGGCACCCTTGTCTTGTTCCCCTTTGTAAAGTAAAACTCTGTGATGTAATCCCATTAGTAGTAACTGTAGCTTTAGGAGAATCATATAATATTGAGACCCATTGAATGAATGACTCCCCGAAGCCGAATTTATTTAAGACAGCAAAGAGGAAGGACCAGTTAACTTTATCGAATGCTTTTTCTGCATCCAGCGAAATAACAACTGCCTTTTTATCATACCGCTGTGACATACTAATCAAGTTAAAGAGTCTCCTAATATTATTAGTAGAATGACGACCTTTAATAAAACCTGTTTGATCACTATGAATAATTGTCGAGATTACCGTCTCTAATCGAGATGCCAAGGCCTTAGCGATAATTTTAATATCGGTATTAATTAGTGATATCGGTCGGTAACTTGACGGGAGGGTAGGGTCTTTTTCTGGCTTTAATAAAAGTTTAATTGCTGCTATATTCATATCTTGACGTATATCACCTTTACTTTTAATTTCAGTTACTACTCTTAGAAATAATGGAGCAAACATTAACCAGAAATGTTTAAAAAATATAGCCGGAAAGCCGTCTGGACCAGGTGCTCTGCCATTAGGCATACTGTCTAAAGCACGATACAACTCATCTATAGTAAGCGGGGTATCGAGAATATCTTTATGTTCAATAGATAACTGAGGTATATTTAAGCTGTTTAGGAATTCCTCAATATATTCAGGGTTAGGTCTATTAATTTCTGTGTATAGATTTCGATAATAGTTATAAAAAATATGGTTAATTTCTTCTGGTGATTGTGTGCATTCACCATTTATATCTTTAATAGCCGTTATAAGAGATTTTTCCCGATTCCGTTGAAGTTGATTTGCCAGGAATTTACCTGATTTATTATTATGTTCAAAATTATTATATCTCAACTGTTGTATTATAAACTCTGTCTTTTTAGATAACATGTTATCTAACTGTATTTTTATATTCTGTAGTTCTATCCATATTTGATTATTTGGGTTTAATACATATTCATCCGTTAGTTGTTTAATTTTATCTTCCAGGTATTTTTCTAATTTTTGATCCTGTTTCTTTTTATAAGTTGAATATGATATAATTTTCCCTCTAATTACCGCTTTCCCTGCTTCCCAGAGAAGAGATGGAGATATATTTGGAGAGTCATTTATTTCCAAAAAATCTGCCCACTCCCTTCTAATAATTTTATCAAACTCTACGTCTTTCAGTAATGAGATGTTAAAACGCCATATCGGGGGAGGTTTAAAGGTAGAGTCAATTTGTAGAGTGAGGGAGACTGGTGCATGATCACTTATAATTATAGAATGTATTTTTATAGCAGTTTTATCAACAATAGAATTATTTGTAAGGAAAAAATCAATTCTTGAGAATGATCGGTGCACAGCAGAGAAGAAAGTAAATTCCTTCTTAGTTGGGTTTTGAAGTCTCCAGCCATCGCTGAGGCCAAAATCCTCCATATATTCATCTATTACTTTAGCGGATCGTAATCGCCTTGTATATATCGTATTATTAGAACGATCTATTAACGGGTTCAAGACCGTGTTAAAATCACCTCCAATAATAATAGTAGAATTTGTTGCTAAATCGAGTAACCGAGAGAAAAATTCATGGAAAAAATCAGGGTCATCATTATTTGGGGCATATAAATTACCAATTGTATATACTTTATTAAATATAGTTACCTGGATAATAATATATCGGCCCTCTAAATCTGTTACTATATTATTTAGAGTAAAGAATAAATTCTTATGTATAAGTATAGAGACACCTCTTTGTCTACTATTATAGGAGGCAGAGTAAACTTGACTAAAATTTTTATCTATAAATAATTTTTCTTCTGATTTTTGTAAGTGGGTTTCTTGTAGGAGACAAATATCTGCCTTAAATTTTGAGAGATGGTCTAAAATTTTTATTCTTTTTGCCTGGGAGCGAGCGCCACACACATTCCAGGAGACCAGAACTAATTTCTGCATACAAGCAATATAGACTCAGTCTTATGTATACATCTATATAAGCTGCTTATTAATATTAACATATTGTAGGATAGCAAAAGAGTAATTAGGCAATTTATATAATTTATATAAAGAGAGAGATAGCAAGTAGATAAGTATAATAGTGAAGAAACGTGGGGGGAAGTGAGTGTGAAGGAAATCTGTGGGGGATTCAACATAATACACCAGTAAATGGTGACCTAAGCGAGATTATTATTATTATTATTAATTTTTTTTTTTTTAAGAATATATTTTTATATTATTATTATTATTATTATTATTATTACTATATAGCCTATGCATAATATAAATTCATATTCTATTTCGTAACCCATTATCCATACATATACATACATATACATATATACACATATACATACACATACATATACATATACATATACATACGTCAAATAATCACACAATGCTCGGCTCTACCAATTGTCAGAACAGCCAAGGGGTCGAGGTTGGGTTTCGGAATAGCTGGCCGTCGATATATAATTTATCAACGACCATCGAAGTCCGTTTACCCTCCTGTCTATTTTGTTTCATTATAGGAAACAGTACTTTTCGCCGCTCGTTTATCTCTCTTGGGAATTGATCATTCATCCCGAAAGATGTCCCTTTGAGCTCCCGTCCTTTACTTTTTACCAATTCTTTATGTTTAAAATGTTCGAACTTAGCAATAATAGGACGGGGCTTATTGCCCTTACGAGCTCCGAGCCGGTGTACACGGTGAAAAGAGATATTATTTACCGTCTCCTGTGGGATCTTTAGCGATGATGTCATGAATTTTTTTATCTCACCCTCTGGATTATCTGGAGAATTTTCGGATATACCTGAGAATATTAGATTTTCCCGCATACTACGGGATTGAACATCTAAGACCGTTTCCTTTAGCATTTTATTTTCCTTTTTAATCGTCTCCAACTCGGCTGTGACAGCGACGAGAGAGGAGCGTAGCTCGGAGTTATCGCATTGGAGATCGCTTACCTGTTGGCTAACGAATTCCAAACTTGCCTTTAATTCTTTGACGTCCTCGCGGATAAGACAGAGGACGTCAAGTTTTTTATTTATGGAATCCAGCATACTCACCGATACGTCGGCGGTTGCTAAATCGTCCGTGTCTGTTGACGAGTCATTTTTCCTTTTTTTTTTCGAAGGATTATCCCGACTAGCCGCCGGCTCATCCATCGCGCAGCTATAAAAATGATCGTCAATAAAACGTTCGAGGTCGTCCACACTGGATAATATTTCCGATCTTTCTTAGAAAAGAAAAAAATCGAATTTATCTAATCATTACATTCGGGTTTAATTAGAAATATAAAGCTAATTCTATTTTAGCAGCAGAGCGCCGCCATGTTAGATTTTCCCAGTCTCGCTACCGGTCACGCGATAGTCACAGCATCTCGCGATGGGAAATGTAGTTCCTCTTACCCTGAATAAGAACATCTTGATCTCCCTAGCGATTTTGCGCAAGCAGCTTGGATTCAACACATAAAATGGAGTTTTTGTGACACTGTGATAAAGCAATTCAGCACTGAGTCAGCTTGGCCTCATATGCAAATTAGCCGAGTCAACAATAAATCGACAATAATAGTACAAGACAAGGAACTGGGGTACATGTGGAGTGACTTGCATTCTCCGTCTCCACATTTATCACGACATTTCTTGAAGGCCAAGTACAACTAAGGCTGTTTTATTACTTAAAAATCCATTCAATATATACATATGAAATCATGTGCTATTTAAAAAATTGAAACAAAAAAGAGAAAAGTAGGATTGGTTGATTTGATTTTCAATTTCAAATCACACTGATGTTTTGAAATGTGGTGCAGTCAGATGTTTATAAATGTGGACACAGCCAATAACAACAACATAAAAAGGTATTTGTCAATATCATATTGTGCCTCTTTGATATGCTTCCTCAGTACAAACGCATCGTCACCAACTATTATCGTACCTTACGGACAATGCAGCTGACAGCCGAGACCTTTAAGCTGTTTCCGTGTGCCACACAATACGATGGGGTCTTTATACCACAGAGGTGCTTCACTACAAACATTAAAGTAATATGTAATTAAAGCCCCAAATATAAAATCACCCATGTGTCTTGTATCATAAATAGGGTGGCTATTTCCATAAGGTAAAAAAAGAGGACATATTTTAAAAAATGAATAAGTGTTCCCTTCCTATAATGCGGTTCACTTTTTACGACCTCGCTGTTCCGCGGATTTTTTGTGTGCGCAAATTTGCATGCATTTTTTATTTTTATTTTTTACAGTAACATACCTATTTTATAACATTTATGACGGTTTGAACATTGAGAATGTTTAAATAAGAGAGGAATGTGAGAAAATGTAAATGCCTCGATGAGAAAAGTATAAACTGTGTAGTGAGGGGTTTTAGGAGCCTGAAAACATTTATAATAAATGTAAAAAACATAAAGCTAACTACTTTGCGGATTTGATTTATTGCGAGTATTTATTGGAACCTAACCCTAGCGGCAAACGAGGGAACACTGTATATGTTTTTGCTCTTTGCCTTCCACGGAAAACCTAAAGTGTTCCCAAATAAGCGAATTCGACTTGCCTTGCTTGTTTCCAAGTCATTCCTGTGGTGGGTCTTCCGTCATTTACAGGCCTGTTTGCAAAAAATTTAGTTTTTGTGTGCAGCTTGTGCAGTATGGCTTGCGAGGTGCAGCATGTGTGTGCGTGCATGTGTGCGCATGCCTCAAATTGCTTTGTTATGATTACGCCAATTTTGTAAATGTGGATTGTAATCAAAATCGTAATTTAATTTCAATTAATGGCAAAGCCATAGCATGTACAACTGATTATAGCTTTGACGAGCATGTGATTGCATTAACTCATTAAAACCCAAAGATGTATAAATACGTTTTTTAATAATTTGTCCTTCACTCCCAAAAACGTATTTATACTTTTTTTTTTTTTTTTATGGTAGACCATTCAGAAGGTTTTTATGCAGCTTCTGACCTGAAGAGGTCACTTAAAGCAATGATAGCAATCACAAAAATGGCCAGCAGGTGGTAGCAGAGTATAAGAGATCAGCCAGGGCCATGTTGCAACAAGCTCTTTTCCCCAGTGTTTTCAACAGGTTTGTGAATAATGATGAAACATATCTACATATTCTAATGCTAATTGCTGCAAAACAAAAACAGATACACATACACGTTTTTTTCCTGTTGAAAGAAGAGACTCTAATCGAATCTTTCTGTTGGGATGTTCCATGTTTTGTTTTGTTTTTAATAGCAATAGAACACAGTCTTCTGTGGGCCTTTCAAAATCAGTCAAAATCCAGTCAAACAGCTGAGCGCTAAGGAGGTGGCCTTGGTGAAAATGGCTGGGAGTGAATGAGTTAATTGGAATTTAGATTTAGATGCTCAGAAAACAAGCAAATAAAATAACATTTAGCCCGAGTTTTAACTATAAATATACCACCAACTTTGATCCCAAAACAGCTCAAATCATCTTACATTACTTTCCACAACAAATAGCTCACAGATTATTTGCTTTAGAAATAACAAAGCAAAAATCCTCTGTAAATTTCACGACCTAGGCAAAATTCAGCTTCCCCTCTGATATACAGAGCTTCATTCTTGTTCGAGATGAATTACTTCCATATACTTACTTGACAGCAATTACAGTACTATACTGCTTGCCCATTTTTTCCCTAGGCCTTTGTCAGCATGTGGCATTTTAGGGTGATTGAGAAAGAGCACAAAATAAAGGGAAAACATGAGATTTTCAGCGAATAGGTGGGAATCGGCTTTCAGAAAAAATGTGAATATAATAATTTGTCATTACATCATCATTATAACCAGCAAATGAGTTAAGAAAAAAAACAAAATATCGACCACTGGTTAAACTTACTAATAAATTATATCTCAATGGAAAAAATCTCTGCCTTAAATAAAAATCAAGTATCAAGATTTAAACAAATATGGTCTATGTACATAGAATATTTTAATCTCAATTTGGCAACTTAATCCTGCCAAGATTCTGCCTGTTAACGAGAGCCACCACATCGTTACAACTTCTGTTTTCGCTGCTCCTGTATTTGGTATTTTGTATCTGATTGTTTTTATTTTTATATAGTCAGGAACCTAGTTGCTGCTAGTGGGCTCGAGCATACCACACTATACGACACTATACTCAATAACTCCTTAAGATCTATTTCTAGTGGGCACTAAGCATCAACACTTGGTGTTACTGCATGCTAATTAGTCAATTTTCTTGATGCCGTCCCCTGTGGTCGGGCGGGGGTGGTTCTGCCCCCCCCCCCCCCGTTGTCTGCTCGGTGGCGGTTGCGTCTTGGCCGCTCCCTGGGCCCCCTGTGGGGTGCGGTGTTGGGGTGCTTCCCCTGGTGCCCGGGGCGGTGCCGTCCCGGCGCGGTCCGCTGCTCCGTGCCCGGCGGCGCGGTTCGGGGTGGGTGGGCCTCCGGTGTGCCCCGTGGTTCCCTCTCCCCTCCCCCTTCCTCCCCCCCGTCGCCTCTCCCTCCTCGCCTCCTCCCGCCCATCCTCCTCTGCCTCCCGGTCCCTTTTCCCTTGTCGCCCTCCCTCCTCCTCTCCCCCCCCGCCTCCTGCCCTGCAGCCGCCCTTTCGCCTTCTTGTCGTCTTCTCCCCGCTTCCCCCGCCCCCCCCCCCCCCCTTCCCTGTCTGCCCTGCGGCCCCTCCCCCTCCCTCTCCCTGGGCCTGGGGCTCCCTCCCCGGCCCGGGCGTCGGGCTCCGGGGGCCGGGCGAGGGTTTGGGGCCTGCCCCACTCCGGTATAACTCCTGGCGCCCCGGGCGGGCTCCGGTGGCCGGTGGGCTGTCCGGTAGCCCTGCTGCGCTGGCTGTCCGCCCATTGTGGTGCCGGGTGGATGAGGTGGGGGGCGGCAGGGGGTGGGGGTGCTGGGGGGCGGGCGTGCCACCTACACCCGCCGGGTTGGGTGAGGCCCCGCTGGTCGCTCCTCTTACTCACTTCACTAGCTTGCACTATACACTTTGTAAATATACACATAGGGCACACAACACATTTCTTGGTGGGGTGGGGAAGGGTGGAAACACCGTCTTCACCCTTCAACTCCCCTCCAATTTTAATGCACCTCACGTCCAAGGGGGGGGGTGAGTTGGGGCGGGGAGCCATCAGAGGGGATGGACTGCAGTGCCTGGCAGCGCTGTGGTCCCCCCCATTTGTGTCCCTGCCCCACCACTTTGTCCCTCCATTCCCTTTTTTAATGCACCACACATATACATATTCATTTTTTGGGGGGGGATACGGGTGTGTCGGAGTAGGGGAAATTTTTTCCCTCTGCTCCGACTCACCTGCTCCCAATTTTAATGCACCACACGCACACACTTGTATATACACTGGGTGGGGCCACATCCACGGTGTAAGGGTAGAGCTCGCCAGTCGGCGAGCTGGCGGACTCAGTAACAGGGTTAGGTGTCACTTGTACTCTGGCGTGACGACCGGGGCCTCTCCCCACCGGGCTCGGTGTTCTGGTGTCCCGCCTTCTCCCCTGGTGCTTCCTCCTCTGCTTCCCCCCTCCCGCCGCTGTGCAAATCTCGCGCGGCTGGAGGTGGGGTGGGCACATCTTCCCTCTCTGCGCTGCTGCCCGGTGCCGGTTTCCGGGGGGGGGTGGGGGGTTCTCGCGGGGGGCCGGGTTCGCGGGGGGGGGGGGGTGGCGGCCGTCGGGGGGGGGGCGGCTTGTTTGGGGGGGGGTGGAGGTATGGGTGGGTGGGGGGTTGGGTGCTGGGGGTCGGGGTGTGTTCGGGGGTTTGGGGGTCGGGGGTGGTGGGGCCTGGGTCGTGGTGGATGGCGGGTTTGGGTGGGGTGCGGGGGGGTCGTGGGGGGATGGGGGCTGGGGACCGGTGGGGCGCTGTGGGGGCCCGCTGGGCCTCGTTCTGCGGCCTTGGGCTCGGGGGTGTGGGCCGGGGCTGGGGCGGGGGTGTTCCGGGTGTCTGGGTCGGCTCGCCGACCGGTGTCCGCTCGGGTGGCTTGGGGGTGGCCTTGGTGCTGCCGCGGCCTGGGGATTCCGGGGGGGGGGGGGGGGTGCTCGCTTTGCTGGACCGCGGTTGACGGCTTCTTTCTTTGGTGGTGGTCCTTATGCATGCCAGATCCGTCGCACCAGCATCTACTGAAACTCAACAGAAGTACCCTCTCCCTCCCACAGCCCCTTGAATCAGTTGGTGCTGGTGTCTGTGGTTCTCACTTTGCTTTATCTATCCTTCCCTCCTTCCTCTCTTTAGTTTTTCCTCTGGTCACTTGAGATCTTAATTTATTAGAAGTATGAGGTTTCTGGGGTTGGCATAAGACTCCGGTTTTGTAACCACGCAGGAGGGGTCTTGTTGGTGCTGGACTTCACTTTGATGGATTGGATGTACTGGCTTCTATTGATCTCACTCTGCCTTATCGATCCTTCCCTCCTTCCTCTCTTTAGTTTTTCCTCTGGGCTCTTGAGATCTCGCTAAATTTGCTGGAATTTAGAGGCTTCCGGGGTTGGCGTAAGACTTTGATTTTGTAATCATGGGGAAGGCAGGAAGTGTTTGGTCGGTGCTGGATGTCACTTTGATTTACCTTTCTTTTCTCTTTATTTCTTTTTTTTTCTGACCTTTTCTCTGGTCTCCTGACCATTTAAATCTCACGACTCTGGCAAGATTCTGAAGTACCTGGTTAAGGCGAAGGGTAATGGGATATTTATAAGGTTTTAGGTGAATGAATGAGTATAAATTTATACGTATTTGCACGCACGCACACGCACGCACGCAAACGCACGCAAACGCACACACGCAAACGCACGCACGCACGCAAACGCACGCACGCAAACGCACGCACACATACACACACACAAAAAAAAAAAAAAAAAAAAAAAAAAAAAAAAAAAAAAAAAAGAGCAATGATGACAAGACGTTGAATCGGTAAGACTACCGAATGAACAATTCTGAGCTCTTCAAAAAAAAAAAAAAAAATAAAATAAATAAATAAATAATTTGTCATTAATAAAACAACAAATATGAGCGGGATTGCAAGAGAAAGTCTAATATTTTGGAAAATACGTACTGCCAAATACAGATGGTACCATGAGACGGTAAAAATGAGACAAAGTGGGCATCACTGACTGAGTTCTCCCAAACTTTCTTCAGCGCCGCTATACTTGATATTCCACATAGCGTTCAGTTCAATTGAGACATCTGTTGGTTCCTAGCAGCTCGGCCTCCATATAAACACACCTCACTCACAAAAGCGCGTCGTCAGAGGAATTTGGATGCCCAGCTGCTTTCAAGTTAATAAGCGACAATCATGAAGGAGCTTGGGTATAGATAATGTTTTGCTGAGTAAACTGTGATGAAGCACGCCGCGGATAAACTGAGTTATACAGCTGTCGTGTTCTAACTTTCTTTTGGATGCAGAGAATATTTATATGGACAACTACTGCATATGCATTCTTTTGTTGCCATCATCTCAACGACACTTCAATTAGGGTTAGTGGCTCTTCGTAAGATATTGACAATGCTGTTTCTGCTCTCAAATGAAAGACAACTTCCATATTTAATGACGAGAGGACATTAGCTGCCAGTCAATCGCAGGGTCTTGCTTTTTCTCCTTCACTGACCACTACTGATGGCCGTAGTGCTTACGTGGAAAGCTGCTGACATAAAACACATGACGTCAGCTTAACGACCTCACCCTCCAACACACACACACACACACACACACACACACACTGATAAAAAAAAAAAAAAAAAAAAAAAAAAAAAAAAAAAAAAACAAGCAGGCGAATGCTCCGTCTTTGCTTTGTCCTTGTCATGTTGACTCTTCCTCCCCTCTTTACCCAGCGACTTATCCTATCCAGTGAGCGCCAACCCCGGCTGCGTTTTTTTTTTTTTTTTTAGATGCATGGAGACGAACACAGCAGGATGAAGGAACAACTTCTCTTTATTCTGCCTCTCTCTCTGCCCCCAAGAGCATCTTCTGCACCACTGCTCTGCCACCACCAATTCATCAGCACAAACCTCCCGCAAACTTCCCAAACAAATGTTCTGACTTCTGCTCCAACACACACACACTTGTCAAACTTGATAAATAAATCTTCAGAGTTTTTGTTTACTGTGTAAATTTACAGGGGCTAATAGCGATTATGGGAGTCTTAGTGTTGCTCAGTGTTATATAAAAACATGCAAACTGTAATCCGTCGCTATTTGGGGACATGGTTCGTGACTACCATGGCGGGTGCAAAACCACGTCACTGACACCAACCTAAAAAAACTTTAAAAATGCCTTTATTCATAATAAAGACTGTAAATATCACAAAAGCAATTTTGCATGGAAAACAGCAAAGAAACGCTACTGTTTATCAACAGTTACAAAGCCAAATGATGGCGAAAGGTTTTGACAAGCCGTGGACAAACTCAGAAGAAAGTGGACAAGTCTCAAACAGAGGGACATAGCTGAGAAGCATCGGTATATATGTATGATATATTATATGACTCTTATATGACTAGGGATGACACGATAAGGGCAATATCATGTTATTGTGATATTAAAACTGTCACAATATCGTCGTCGTCATGTTCACAATATTTAAAAGGAACACGTGTTAAAAAAGTCAGGTTGATTTCCATTTGTGCAGTTCTAGCACCCTCTAGTGGCTAGTTTATTAGTGCAATTTAATTTTCATTAGGGATGTTTTGGTCTTCTATGTTTAAAATCTATGCTAATTGTCAGATGAAGGGGAACCTAATTTGCTTGTGAAGCGACCAATGTGTGCTTGCATTAGCAAGTCAGAGCCTCAATATTGTTATTAGAGATTGTAGGTGGTTTATATGCATTGCTGTTATATACAAAAGCACAATATTGTGGGGGTTTTTTTTTAGTATGAGCTCTCCTTTTTACAATATTGTGATCTTTTTTAAATATCACCAACACCCCCACAATATCGTAATAATTATCGTATCGTGACCGTGTCCGTTTTGCGCATTTTCACAAAATTCACTTAAAAATGTCAAAACATTTGTATGGAAACCTGACTACGATTTATGACCTCCCTTGTTGACTTAATGTAAGCAGCGGTTGGTCAAAACATGCATTGTTATCGATCTCCATCCAGCTACACGTTCCTGTAAATGTTAAACAGCACTGCTTCCAAATATAGCCACAACTCGAATAACATAAAGCGTATATTTTTAGCTGTTAGGTTAAAAAGGTCAAAAACCCTGCAAAGGTGCAACATCCTCCTCATTGCCTTCTTGCCTGTTACTACAGAGCATTTATCAGACTGTATGTGGTTCTTGGCTCTTACCAACATTTTTTTATCGGATCAAAGTGGATTAAAGGTACATTAGTTAAGATTAGAAGCTTGTCGCATGCTTTGCAAGTGTTGGTTTCATTGTCAAGGTAGAGAGAAGAAATGAAGCGCTTATACAAGACTTTGTAAATGATCATTTGAAATGTGTGATTTGTGAATTCAGTTAAATGAACACTCCCCTGCATGTGCATTTCAGTTAAGTTATGCGAAAGCAACCATGACAGCAAAGCATGTGTACATTCACACTTGTGCAACTGCTGAGTTTCAAGAATTGCAGAGACAGTCGCCTGGAGCAACTGAGCTGTTGCACAACACATTTGTCATTGTCAGGAGGGCAAAGAAGCCATCATAATGTGGCAACATATCACCAAAATGATTGCAGTTATTACTCTGTGTTCTATCACGTATTTATTTTTGTACCATTTTAATTAAATTAAAATTTTCTGGTGTCATCCTTGCTTGTCATGTAGTTGTTGAATTGGCATTCACAAGGTGCATGTGGAGACTGTATTTGACCAATTCTTCACAAAACATGCCTCAAGACAAAACCCTTTATGTGTGTACTGTGAATAAAAAAAAAATGTCATTGTTAAAACCACAGTTTAAGAGCGTTTTCACTTAACAATGTCCACAACTGCTGTCAATGCCGCAATGAGGTCCAAATTAGGCAAACCAAACAAGAGCAATGAGAGTCAAAAGGCTTGTTAATCAAGACGCTATATCCGCTGCTGAAGATTTACCTGGCCTTTGATGAATGTTTTCACAACGTACCTCTGACACATCTAATTGTTTCCTGCACAAGCCCAATAAACCTCTGCAATCTCTTCATTCTGTCCCCAAGGGAGGAAATGCTACAGTTTTCAACTACAGCATGCATTTTCATTTGGACATTACACCATCTACAATGAACTGACTGAAAATAGCTTCTACATGATAGATGATACATTTGGGGGGAATCAGGTATGGGCAACTGTACTGGAGGAGTTTGTTATTAAACTGTAAAAACAAACAACCCCCCCAAAAAAACCTGAAGCACTTACGTACAAGAAAAAGCACTGGCAGTGTTCCCTGTTGATTTTCCTGAGAGAGCACCAAGACATCCAAAAGGCTTTTCTAGTATTTTGCTATTAATAGTTCATATTTGCACTGCAAAATGCATTATGCTTGCAGATTTCGTCAAAGCAAATCTTCCAAATGCCACCAGCAAGAGAAGAGAAACTGCTTTGCGCGACAAGGGGGGGGACCAGTGAAAAGGCTTGGTACATACCGAGCAGCTTTCTGAGCAGGTTCCATTGAGTCTTGTGAAGAAAACAAAAAACTGTACAAACGATCACTCAAACTGCTGAACTAAACCGGTGGAAAAGGACTGTCATGTGACCATGTCCTCATTAGGAGAGTTAGGGCACTGTGCTAATTTATTTACCTAATATAACCCAGACAAGCAGAGAGGTGGCAGATGAGAGGAGGACTTGACCTGGCTAAGCCTATAACAGTGAGCCTGTTACTGATGCCTGAGCCAAGAACAAGGTGGAAGGGAGGACATGCGTATACGTGCATGAGAGTAGGTACACAAGAAGTAAGCAAAGAGGTCTTATAATTTGGAATGCACACCAAATTTTCAGGCACAATATACCTGAACCTGTCAATCATTGTGTGTGATGTCAGATAATATCATGAAACTCTATCTTAGGGAGGTGTCTAAAAGTAGCTCTGATGTTTCTGAGTACTGTGAGATAAGTTCAAAATGATGGAATAGGAAGTGTTAGTGGAAAAGGTAAACAATATATGAGTTACAGAAAATTACTTTGATTTGAACTCTCTCTTTCACGGTCTCTCCCTCTCTGAACAGTATTACTAAACTATTTTGGGAGAAGCCAACATCAATCCACAGTGCTGAAATGACCCAGATGTGCAAAAAGGCAGTGTTGGTGTCATAGGTAATATATGACATGACTCCTTCTTGTGATTGGCTCAAAGTTATCCCGAAGAAGGTCAAAAATTGCATTTTTGAATAAACGATGTGACAAAATTTTCGTTTCTAGCTTTTTAAAACTGTTTACACGAGTGAAAAATATCTGCTCTTGCTGTCGCCTCCCACTTGTACCTCCTCATCATGGTTAGCATAGTGGGTGGCCTTTGCACCTGCCTTTTAAGGCCGTATCCCACTGTTGGGGATGGAACGTCTGAAAAGGTAGCGAATGTTGATTTCCCATCAGGGTTTGTACAAGGTTGCAATGTTTGCCAAATGTTCTGCTGTTATTTTTATTTTTTGGTCACGACGATTTGTTTCGCGAGCATTTAGCGAACGTTGTAATCTTGAACGAATCAATATTCGTTACCTTTGCTAACACTCTTAAACGTTCGCTCCCTTAGTAGGATACAGGCTTTCGACTTTTTTACAGTGCTGATTGCTTTATATTATTAAAATTTTCTGTGATTAAATGCAAGTGGAACACGGGTCTACCTCTTGAAAAATACACAAACACACTCTGTTTTAAACAGTTGCAAGTTCTGGTTGGATGAAACTTCCACTGTGTGGAAAGTTTTTCTTTTTGCGGTAGATTTTAAATAGCTTGAACTAGAAATTTGCGTCACATTGTCAGGCGTAGAATCCTGATTGGTTATTGTGCGTCCTGCTGCTCTAAATAGTAAATCCTTGTAGCTACATGCTATCCGCTACTGCGAAGTTGCATCCATATGACTACAGACTTCTTACTTGTCTTGGATTTCTTCTTCTACTTCCTTTTGGTGCAGCTTCTGACCTGAATAGGTCGCTTAAAGCAATGTTAGTTAATATAAAAAATGGCCAGCAGAGTATAAGAGATCAGCCAGGGCCATGTTGCAACAAGCTCTTTTTGCCAGTGTTTTCAACAGATTTGTAAATAATGATGAAACTTAGCTAATATTCTAATGCTAATTGCTGCAAAACAGAAACATACAAATATACTTTTTTCCTGATGAATATGAGACTCTAATCTTTCTTTTGGTATGTTCCACGTTTTTATAGCAACAGAACACATTATTCTGTGGGTCTGACAAAATCAGTCAACAGTAGTAGTAACACAGCCGGGAGAGAAGGGGGTTGCTTCGGTGAAAATGGCTGGGAGTGAATGAGTTAAATGGAGTACATGCCAACGACAGACATTAAGAACAGAAATAAAAACATCTGACCATAAGTCACAGAAGCAGCTATGAAAAAAGTTAGACTTATAGCACAGAAAATATGGTAATCATCTAGGATAGTCAAGAAAGTTAATAACATAAACCATTTCTTGTACACTTGAACACTATGAGAGCAACAGTTTGACTCAGCAATCAAATATTTCAATTATTGACGGTTTTGAAATGAAACACTATGGAAGTTTGACCTGGATTCGGTTTAACTTTGGAGGTTCTACTGTAGAAGAGAAAAACGAAAGCTTGGCAAGTGTGTTGTTGTGTGTGGCGCCTGCTGTGTATATCCTGAGTGGCCACCCTCCAAGGCCATGTCACTTTGGGTCTTGTCCAGGTGGTAAAAGCATAAGGGCTCCTGGTGGCAGGGATGTGCAACACTCAGCCATCTGCTGATGAGTCACTCTGTCCCCACACTCCTGTGGCTCTGACTGAAGATTGTAACCCATCACAGTATGTGTTAGTTAGTATGCTCATGCATGCGAGCATGTGGAAAAGAGAGACGCTGAAATGCATCAGCGTTGGAATTAATGTGATGTTAACTCATCAGAAGCGTAATCTTAAAACGTCTGAACTTGACAGACTCTGGACTGATTTGGAATAATCCTATGGTGACGAATGATTTAGAAACTTGTGATGGAATACAATAAAAAGCAGTGACTCACAAAGAACTTGCTCAATGACAAGGTGATGGGCAAAATGTGTGACATTCAAGGTGACAGATTTAAATGTTGTACATCCACACAACTGCAAATAAAACTGAATATGAAGGACGAGCCGGAGGTGTTGCATACAGTATGTTGGCCCGCATGTGCCACAGATTCACTCCTCCAGGCCACGGCTAACCCAAATTGTGTTTATTTATCTGAGGGTGGAGGGTATCTCTCTTTCTCTCTCTCAAATCCCCACACTTGAGTTCATGCACTTACCACCATGGACGACGCGGTTTTAGTAGTCATGCTTCTACTGCCCCCTACCCACCAACATGATGCTGTACTGCACTGCACAGGAGTGGTACTTTCTATCATAAATGTGTTATTGTAAGTCTCTACAACTGACCGAAGGACTTTAAACCAGCACATTCGCGCCGAGAGATTAGCTTGCTTCACAAGGAATGTGTTTACCGCTTGGCAAATAAGAAGCAAGAAAGGTGACTGCACTTCAAACCAGTGAAAGACACCTAAGCTCAAAAACATCACTTACTCAACTGGATTGTTTAGAAGCCTACATACATTTACAGTACAGAGTTTTAATACTTTGAGAGCGGGTGAAATGCTGTCTCTGCAGCTGCTGCCTTTTACCGATGAACTTGAGCAATAGTAACTAGCCTGAAGTCTGAATATATAACTTATTGATATTAATTCTTAAAGAATGAGTTGATATAAGGCTGAAGTCGGAATTAGGGGTGCATAACATGGCCCCAAAATGAAAATCACACATATATTGGGGAAATCCTGTTATCTTACAGTCCTTGAGCATTTACCCCATTTAGAGCTGTCAAAATTGATCCATTAATCGACAAATTATCAATTGTCCAATTAATCAACTATTTTAATAATCGAGTAATCATTTGGAGCCATTTTTTAATTTAAAATTGTCCAAATCTTCTGATTTTAGCATGTCAACTGTAATTGTTCACTGACTTTTGTAGTCCTTCATGAAATAAGTATGATTATCCTCTGTGTTAATCAAAATAAGACATTTGCCGACCCGGTAACATAGTTCAACATCAGAAAGAATGATATCCCTGGTGACAAATTCACTGATATAGACGTCAATTAAGGAGATGGCTCGAGCGCCGAGGGCTGAAAAAGACGGGGAAAAGAGTCGACCTGATCCAGAGGTAAAGTTTTTATTTTCCTCTCCCTCAAAACATCGTCCTACGCAACTGACACTGACATTTTCCAGTTTCAACAAGCTATCCTTCCTTTACCATCATATGCCCTGTCTGTCATATCTGGTGGTCTTACGTCTTTGACAGTTGTTGGGGGGGTCAATTTTTATTGCTTTTTTGTGTGTGTCGCTATCGCAATTCTACTCCGAAATTCTTGGGGACAACCAACAATATCCTTACCGCTTATAAACCTGTTTTCTTAATTCAGAAAATACCCTACAGATAAATTTTCATACATGTCACACCTGCACAAAAGGCAAATAAATAAATAAATAAATAAATAAATAAATAAATAAATAAATAAATAAATAAATAAAAATCATGCGGTAAACAAGACAGGTCCGAAACGTGGCAACGCCATTTTGACATTTTGTCATTCATTATTGTCGTCGTTCAGTTGGGGTAGGTAGGGCAAAATGGCAAATAAAAAACGAATGCATCCTTCATATGTGGACGGTCGTAGTGTCTGGAGTCGTTTCGGCATGTTCCATAACAGCTGCGTTTACTCGGCATGTTTTTTTTTTTTTCGGAGATAAATGACAACAAAACAAGCACTATTTGCATAGCTCGTCAACGAGCCGCCTTCTTTTTTACCTTCTTCCAGTCCAAGCTGCTGAAGTCACGTGGTACGCCATTACTATGCATGTGCCTGTGAAGCTACCACTGCATATATTACTTATGTCATTGTCTGTCTATGTAAGGTGAGCAGTGTGACAATCATTGGTACTTTTTAACTTTTTCCCCATGAAACTAGCAATTGTTTCGATCAATGAATTCATTCATCCATCCACATTCATCCAGCTTTTTCGCCTTTCTATAAATATACAGTATAAAAATTGTACATTTCAATTTGGAGGGGAATTACTTCTCGCGCATGCGTTGAAGGTACATAATAGTCGGTGTGATGTGTATTTACGTATTTTTTCTACGCGACGTACCGACGTCTGGGCCGACACCACAGGCGGTAAGCGTCGGTCACATTTGGCCGACGTCGGATTGCTCTATCCAGGGCTGGGCAAACTCGGTCCTCGAGGGCCGGAGTCTTACAGGTTTTGGTTGTTTCCCTTCTCCAACACAGCTGATATGTGATTAGCTCATCTGCGAACTGTGCATCAGCCTGATAACAATCCTGTTGATTGGAATCAGCTTGTCTTGGAAGAGGGAAATCTCCAAAACCGGCAGGACTCCAGCCCTCGAGGACCGAGTTTGCCCGCCCCTGATCTAGGCCTTTGAAAGGTATTGTCAGGCTTTAAATATTGATTGCCAATTGACTCTCCATCTCTGGACATTCACTGACCAACCATTGATTTGGCCCTTTCCAGTGAAGTATATGCCAGTCACTTATGGCTGATGTTTTCATCCTGCATTATTCATGTAGTCTCCTGTGAAAGGTCCTGCTATTTCAAGAAGCTATAAGTGATCCAACACACCACCACAGCAAGCTTTTACTTGCAACAAAATACAGATGCAAGGATCTGTTTGGATCTTTCAAACTATAGGCATCCAGCCAGGGGTCAAATACATAAACTAGCAAGTGAACAGTATATACAGTATTAATCATGAACGTGTTTGTTCTAAGGAATGTACCACAGCCAGTCCTAAATTGCATGCAAGTTTTCTCAACACAGATGATTTTTCTCAACATCCAATTAGTGTAAAAATGTTAGACAATATATTTGTTTGTGCAGATACTACATAAAATATAAATTATACAAATTCTAACATTTTTAATTACACTTTCTGTCAGATATTGCACACTGAACATTGGAAAAAAAAAAGATTGACTTCATCAATTTTTACTACTAAAGATATCTATATCTGCATTCATCAAGTGTACAGTAAGATTCCATTGCTTCAATATTAAGCCTTTGAGTTGATTTCTGTTCAAGTCCTGTTTGTCTTGAGTAATAATCAGACAAACCTAAACCGGTACTGTTCTTAGTCTTAATTTCATCAGAGCACTAAGCTTCCACTGCAAAACAACGTAGAATAATTGATCAACAAGATGGTAGGTTCGAGAATTATATGGCTCAGCAGTTTTTATGGCTGGTGCAAGAATCAGAAGCTGTAGGGATTTTCTCAGCTCCTTGGTGGGAAATGATACTCTCACCCTAAAGTATTTTTGTAATGCTGCAAAGGTAGGCCGATCTGTATTCTGTATAGCCTCGAACTGGGTGGTTCATAATGTTGTTTCTGAACAGTGGGTGACAAATGTCTGAGCTCTCTAATGCTTTCCTGAGAGACAGGCACAGCTGAATAATGATTAGCTTGCTTGGATGTTGAATAATAATAAGAAAAAGATATAAAGAAAGAAAACAGCAAAACAAAAGATAATGTGAACTTGGTAGAGCAACAACATTAGAAGGCATTACACTGGTCTGCATTTAAAAAAAAAATATGCGGAAACAAAGTATCCAACAACATTTTCAAGGGCAATTATCTAATTTTTTCCCATATATACTCCCCCTTTTTTTGTAATTTACAAAGCACACAGTCAGGATAACCAAGAAGTGGCTCTGCAAGAAGCATATCAAGGTTTTGGAGTAGCCTAGCTAGTCTAGATTTTCTTTTGGCAACCAGTAGAGGATAAGCTTAGCTTTAGCTGGTCCTTGAAAGCTCTTGATAAACATTCACCTGTTTCAGTCATTGTCTGTGTGGAAAAGTGATTCCAGAAAAAAAAAGTATACTAGAAATATCACAGCATATCACATGTCGTGTAAAAGACAACTGGAGCATACGGGGCAAAATGAATGGTAGCCTACCACTGTCTTCAGTGCGAAAAATTGATCTTGAAATTGATCTTGTCATTCCTGTTTTTTTTATTATTATTATTTTTTTTTTTTTATGCAGACCAGTGTTATATATATATATGTCACAGCAGGCATTGGGTCAATAAAAGTTGCAATCATAAACAGTACGTACATCTACATACACAAGTATTTGAAATGTAAGACACCCCATTTAAAATTTGCATGCGAAGGCTGATTATCAGTCCTAACCCGCTCGATCATTTGTATGCCAAATGAAGAGAAAACTGAGTCAGAGCAGGAAGGGGAAATGTTACCCATGCATATTTGCTTGCTTTGAATAATGAGTCGGCCTCGTAAGCATTACATTTCCTGTTGACATGGATGACGTATCAATGTGTGTGCACATGAATGCTCTTACAAATACGTATGTAGAGTTTCGTCTTCAAATGGAGATTCAAATCCAGAACCTCTCAATTGTGAGGCAGAAGTGCAAATCAAATATACAATGTTGACCCATATTTCCATTATTAAAATAATTCAGATACATTTAACTCCATTATCTTATGTAAACCACATAAAAGGGGTGCATAAAATAGAATGCATCATTTGCATCACATAAATGTAAAGGTTTTTTTTTCTTTCCTTAAACCAATATGCTGCTTTACTGTCGGCCATCTTGATCATCCTTGACATGTATCTACAGCTGAATTTTAGCCCGCCTGTAGTAAATAAAGTTGATTAGACATGATTTAGAAAGGCACACACCTGTCTATATAATGTCTCACAGTTGCCTGTGCATTTTAGAGCCCAAACCAAGCATCGAGTCAGGTAATTGTCTCAAGGAAACTATTGGCTGCTTTGAAGGTCCCAATGAGCATCGTGGCTTCTCAACCACGAGGACTCTTTAGAGCTAACCGCCTGAACTGAGCAATCAACGAAGAAAAGCCTTCATCAAGGAGGTAACCAAGAACCTGATGGTCACTCAGTCAGAGCTCCACTGTCCCTCTATGGAAAGAGAAGCACCTTTAATACAGGCCACTCTGTATTAAAAGGAACACTGAAACAGTCACAAGTGAATATTTTTATTACAACAATTAATTGAATTTTTATCTTTTTTTTCTGTTTACTGTTATTTAACCAATTATTGTTGTTTATTTGGTATTTTCTAGTGAGAGCATATACCTGTAGAAGCCTTTCATGCAGCCTCTGACCTGAAGAGGTCGCTTAAAGCAATGGTAGTGTCACACCGCGGTGAGGTTGTCCTGTCTAGGGTTTTTCTTTCTTGTCATTTCCTGTTTTATTTTGAAGATCCTGACTCTCCGCTCGTTTCAGGTCAATTGCCCTTCCTCATGTGGTGTCAGTGTCAACCCTGATTCTTGATTGTGTCCACCTGTTTCCCATTACCCTCATGTGTTAAATAGTCTGCGTCTCCCCTGGCTTGCGCCAAAGTGTTTCGTCTTGATCACCCAAGCCCATCCACAGCCTTGTGCAGGTCAGGTAGTTACTAGTTATTGCAAAAAACGGCCAGCACGTTGCAGCAGAGTATAAGAGATCAACCAGGGCCATGTTGCAACAAGCCCTTTTCCCCAGTGTTTTCAACAGGTTTGTGAATAATGATGAAAATTAGCTATATTCTAATGCTAATGGCTGCAAAACGGAAACAGATACAACTATGATTTTAGACAAAACTCTTTGTTTTGGTAGGTTCCATGTTTTTATAGCAATAGAACAAAATATTCTGTGGGCCGTGCACAATCAGTGCAAATCCAGTAAAACAGCCGGGAGCAAAAGCGGGTTGCTTCAGAGAAAATGGCTGGGAGTGAATGAGGTAGAAACGATAATCAGACCACTTTCAAGAAGCACTAAAAAAATCAGCGAATACGTAATGGTGAGATGCTTAAATCATAGGCTTTGAGCAATTTTAAGTTAAACAATGGTTTTAAACGAGTCCCGATGATTAAAATATAATACATGTTCAATAAATCATACCATACCAAAATGGTTGTCGATTAATTTGATATTCTATTACCGTATTTTCTGGACTATAAATCGCTCTGGAGTACAAGTCGCGCAAGGCCAAAAACGCATAGTTTGGTAGAAAAAAACCCCATACACAATTCTCACTGGAGTATAAGTCGCATTTTTTTGCGGGTAATTTATTTTACAAATAACTTGACCAATAACGGACATTACATAATCTTGGAAGGCAAGTTATAACAGTGATAAAAGAATAGAGAACAGGCTGAATGGGTGTAAGATATGCTAACACAATGAAGGTTAACTAATTGCAGCTTGTGGTCTGCAGCATATGATTTCTTTTGGAGGGCATTTGTGTTGAGTCGTTCTCAGTTGTCTTTTTAAGATAACATTTATTGTTTACTTTTTTAATTGTGACTAAGGAGTAGGAGATATCGTGCATAAGCAGAGAGTACCCTGTTGTGGCTGTCCATGAAATTATATACACAGTATATTTTTTCATGTATAAGTGGCTCCAGAGTATAAGTCACAGGAAGAGCTAACCTATGAAAAAAGACTTATAGTCAGTAAAATACGGTAGTTGTTGATTAATTGATTCATTTTAACACCTCAAGCAGTTTTACTCAAAACTGTACTTATCAGTGTGCGAATCCAGCAATCTTAGGAGGATGTTCTAAAAGAAAAATTGCCCCATTGAACTATTTTTTCTTGTTTGGACATCGTGTTGTCCCGAACTGACCCTAATTTATATGCAATTGGACATTAAAATAGCAGCTATTAGTTAAGCTAAAAATAACTTTTTGCGTAATCGCAAACATGAATTTTCCATTGGCTAACAGGAGCGAAAAGAGATTTATCTGCACCCCTCTGTGATGTATTGAGTAAAGTCTGTGATGAGGGCGCATAGGAGAACAGGCTTTTAATCAGTAAGTCCAAGGCCCGCAGGCGCGTGCAAGGAGGGGGAGAAGTGGGGCACAATCGTTACATAAATAGGTTTATGCTGCATCAAAATTCATTATCAAGACAGACTTAATCTTTCACATTTATATTTAGAAATGGCTTACATTATGATGTTAAAACCACTTCTATGCTTCATAGCTTGCAAGTGCTGAACGAAAGCAGAAAAAGGGACAACTTGCTGTACTGAAGAGTACATCTATCACTTCCCTACTGGCCCCTTTTGGTGAACAGTATGAAGTGCATTTTTAACAGGTATGTCTGTCCAGAGCAGTGAAAACACAATTTTTGCAGTGCAATGTAATAACTGTTGTTCTACTAACAAGCATGCATTACAATTAAGCGGGTTTCCTTTCTTACACCTTTGAGCAGAGCTGAGAGGAACTCTAGGTGTGACTTTTCCTGTGAGTCTTCTATCTCACAACTTCTCACACGTTCACTGAGAGCAAAATGCATTTCTATCAGCAAGATAACTCACTCAGTAATTAGTTCACGCACACATAGACCCACATGCATGAAATGACATTTTTTTTTAGGGCTTTGCTATGCAATTTGCTTTGCAAATTTGCAAATTGACTATTTAGGCCCTTTGAATAATCACTATTACTCCCTCTCACACATACACAAGCATCAAGCATTTCCAATACGTCATGCTGAGTGCAGTGCCTCAATACAATTAAAAAAAGAAATGGAAATTTTTAAGAGGTACATTAAAAAGAAAATGGGACACGGAATGATGTTTCTAAGTCTTGGTAGGTTACTAAACATCACAATAGGTTAGTTTTTGTTGTTGTTTGTTTTTAGCATGAATCAAAGATGATATTAGGTGGCATTTAAGCGGTAACAAGACGAGGTGAAAACTGAAGGCCAAGTTGACAATCAAGCTCTTTACTAGTGGGGCATTCACTGCGTGTGTGCGTGTGCTATGTAGTAAGACATGTAGTGAGATGACTTGTGTACCCAAGGGCTAATCATATTTTGAAGTTGATTTAGTTAGTTTCAATATAAATTCACCACTACTAGATGCCAAGTGTTTACAAGACAATGTATTCTATCCCTGAGCTGATTCCACTGATTCATGTACAAAATGGAGTGCATCCACCGTATTCCTGACCAGATGACCTTTTTATAGTCATTGTGGCACTGTGGCCTTAGGCTGGAAGTGGATATTATGCAACTTGACTATATGTTAGTTTCAAATGTCAAACATGAAGGGTAAATAGGTCACATTAAGGATCGCGCATTGTATGCATGTTTTACAGATGCTAGCACACTACGCAAAAAAACAAAACAAAAACAGCCGTGTCATCGTATTGTGCTGTCTCATTGCAGCCACATGAATCTTAGGCACTTGGAAAATACAGAAATTTACCAATGTTGCTTTGCCCAAAAGTACAGACACCTGGTGAGTTTTTTTTTTTTTTTGCTATTTCCATCACATACGTATAAAGAGAATACAGCACAAAATGTTATCAATTTCGAGTCCAGGCTCCGCCTTCCTGGGTGGAGTTTTCATGTTCTCCCCGTGCCCGCGTGGGTCTTCTCCGGGTAGTCCGGTCTCCTCCCACATTCCAGACATGCATGGCAGGTTAATTGGGCGCTCCGAATTGTCCCTAGGTGTGCTTGTGAGTGTGGATGGATGTTCGTCTCTGTGTGCCCTGCGATTGGCTGGCAACCAGTTCAGGGTGTCCCCCGCCTACTGCCCAGAGCCAGCTGAGATAGGCGCCAGCACCCCCCGCGACCCTTGTGAGGTATAAGCGGTCAAGAAAATGGATGGATGGATGGATGGATGGATGGATGGATGTTATCAATGTAATCAAATGTCACCATTTAACTCAGCAGTCACTGTGCCCTGATCAGTCAAGATAACTACAATACAGTAGAAAAAACAGTGACCCTCAGTTCACAGACTTTAATTAGTTCGAACACAAGCAATTTTTTTGTGTTCCGGCACCACAACAAAGATGCGTCTGCACACTCTCAGTGCACATTGGCAAGGTGCCGACGGTAGGGACTGTATACACTACCATCCAAAAAAGTATTCAAACATTGATGCCAATCATTTCATTTTTGCTGTAGAAAGATGAAAAACAAAAGCTGATATGATAAATACGATCAACAATTCCAAATTTATTTCCAGGTACATCTGGATCTTAGCAGTGGATAACATTATTTGGAACAAAACAACAATTTACTCGCCAAACATTTTGGAAGATATATACTATAGATTTAAGCGAGTAAGACTGCATATTTAGTTCATAAGTCCATCGTCAATTAGAATAAAAAAAAATGGATTTGGGTTTTGGGGAGAAGTCAGGGATTTTATTTTACAGTGTTCCCCAACTGTTTCACAGATTTTTTATTTATTTATTTTTTTTGGTGCAATTTTGCATGCATTCTTTTTACAGTACTGTACCTTTTTTTTAATGAAGGGTTGAACATTGAAGGTGTTTAAACAAGAAAGAAATGTGATAAAATGTTCATGCCTGTCTGAGAGAGTGTATAAAGTGTGTGGTGAGGGGTTTTATAGCCTTAAAACATACACATTTCAACCTAAGAAAAATCCTTGCGCCAAACTATTGAATAGACATTTAATAATAGAGGTTATTTTTCAGTCAGAAGGCGTCCATGTCGGTCTTTTCCATGGCCAGCAACAAGTCAGTGCTACAGCCACTAGCTAGCTAGCTCAAAGACTAACATGCATCATAACACCAGAGCCTAATTACGAATCTCTGGTTAGACCACAACACAAAGGTTTTGACATTTATGATGAGGTGGACAGAAGGAGAACACAGTATTGTTCCTTTGGTAATACAGGCAAGCATTATCCGGGTACAGAGGGACCTGGAGATAATATGGAGCTTTACGTGGTGTAGAGGAGTGCAGCTGTTGGGAGTTTTTCAATACAATAATGATAATTATAAAACATGGAACAAAAAAGGTATCGGATAGAAAAGGGAATATGTGGTATTAAAACACAACTACTACACAGATCTGAAACTATTTCTTCAATGTCAGTAACTTGGCATTGCTGTAAAAACAATGTTACATTACTGGTGTGTATGTGATTGCATGTACCCTTTATATCAGGCACAAGACAAAATCACACACCAAAATACACAAGCTGAAATTGACGTTGCCGATACTTGTCGCTCAGCAGTTGTTGTACGTGCTGTCCTTCAAAAGTGTGAGTGTGAGAAAATGAGCGCGGAAATGTTTGAGATGGATAGATTTTCTCCCACCGGCATGGTCATGGACATGGACATCAAATATGGATGTCTCAATTTCACAAGCCACACAAAGAGAAAATGAATATATGATGGCAAGATCCTCATCTCTCCCTGATAGTCACCTTTCTAAAAACTATCCTGATTTGGTTAGAGGACTGGGCAGAACAGTCAGAGTGGAGAAACCGTGAAACCAGTCTCAACTGCTTTTGGCCGGGAAATTGTGCTCTTTCGTCCATTCAATATTAAAAGATGTCCGGCGTTTTGGCATATTTGCTAGCACTGCCTTTTTGCTGCTTTTTCGCTGCTGTTAAAGAAGACGGCGAGGATATGGCATAGTCAGATAGCCACATGTGGAGCTTTGGTTACATTTATTGAACCAATGATACACTGTCGCGGTCTGGGTTGGGTTTTGGTTAGTTTTTTATTTTAGTTTAGTTTAGTTTAGTTTAGTTTATTCATTTTTTCCTTTCGGACACATTACAGTTTACATCAATCACATCACATCATTTGCAACATTGACATCCCGAAAGAAGGGCTGACGGGTAGAAGCCGAAGCTTATTCGAGACCCGTCCCCATCGACCCATTACTATAACGCATCAATCATATACATTATTTAGAATAGTCATTAATTTTTATCGTTATCCATCCCATACTATCCCAGACACTGCTCGCTCAGTTCATCTTGAATGTCAGTGTGTAGATTGTGGCTAGTCCCAGTCATTTGGCACTGGTGAGTCGGTCCCCAGACGCCACCAGCAAGCCCACCCCGCCAGGCGAGCAGCCAAGGCAAGCGCAATTCTTCTCTTTCACCAGTAGGGTCTTCGCTGACCTCGGATCAGCTTTCACACATGTTGTGCTTTCCAGAAGAGTAGATCGGCTTGCATTCGGCCCATTGCTTTCAAGCAATTTCAGCACTCGATTCTGGTCAGGTAGCACCACTGGTTGCTAGCATGTTGTCGATCTGATGACTCCTGTGCGCTGCCCAGCCTAGCTCACCCAGCAGAGCGGCCCACGCCAGCTGCATTCCAGGAACCAGACCACCAACCCCCATTTTGCGTATTGACAGCAGATTCATTGGAGCCACAATACAGCCTTATCATGTAGCCTTGACTGTTACAACAAATGTCCAAACGGAATTCGAGCCAGACAATATTTAGATTCAAACGGGAACAGCAATACATGTTATCAATGCAGGTGTATAAACAAGAGTTAGCCTTGGCAAAGTCAGCAAGTAATCATATACAACTCCAGCTTTGGGTAATTAGTGATGTTGTTGTTGTTGTTGTGATATTGTGAATTACTGTTGTCTCTCAAGCGCTGCCAATTCCTCAGCTCCTTTCACGATTCGTGTTTTTAGTTGACCAGTTATCTTTAGTTTGAATAAAAATTCGGCAGTCTTTTGTCCACGTGCTTTCGATAAGTCCATTCTTTCTCATTTGTCAAGCCTTTTTGGCGATGTCAGCATTTCGTTTGGTGAGGTTTTCGTTGATGTAGACATGTTTCCCACGAAGCTTGTGACGGTCTCTCAGAAGAGCAATCTTTTTCTTTCTGTCAACAAACCTGATCAGAACTGCCGGTGGTCGTGTCCCTCCAGTTGGAAGCGAAAAGCACATCTGAATGTGCGCAGGATCAACAATTAATCCCAAATCTCTGAGTTGAAGTGTCACTTGCTGTTCCACAGTCTCGTTCCCTGAATATTGGTCAGAATCTTCCGTGCTCGTGCTAGCCGCAGCTCTCAAAGGGCCACGGCGCGGCTTGATCTTGATACCGGTGACTATCACATCGTTGATACGAAGATTTTGTTCCAAATCATCCACTTTTTGTTCCAAGGCAACAATGCGTCGATCTTTTTCCTGTGTTTCTTTCTTCAATTGCTGTATTTCCTGAAGAAGTGGCTCAATGCTCTTCTTCATTTCAAGTAATTCGGCAACCATTCCACTGAGTTTTTTAAGAGAAGATTTTATCTTCTCAATCTCGTCAGCTCTTTTTCCGCCAGGCATTCTGCAACAATGTAGTTAAAAATCCCAATGCAAAAATCAACAAGTAGTTAGATTCACGAGCGAGTGCAGGAGCAAGTACAGATGCGTCCTTCCTCAACAGATGCGTCCTTGAAGTTGAACAGATGCGTCCTTGAAGTTGATTTTACTTTTGTCACGGTTCAGGTTTAGTTTCGTCTTTATCCTCATGTTTTTTTCAGTTTTAGCCATGATCTGCCTTTTGTTTTGTTGTCCTTGTGTGCCTCCCTATAGTCTTGTCAAGCACTGTCATGTCCACCTGTGTTTGCCTGCCCTTCCTCATGTGTCAACCAATCAGCATCCTCTGCCACTTGTGTCTTGCCCAGCTATGTCTAATTGTCAATTAGTGTATGCGTATTTAGTTTCTTGTCTCCCCGCTGTCGGTTCATTGTGGTTTCCTCGTGTCATGCTGCCCGTTTTTGCCTTGAAGGTCCCCCATGTTTTGCCTTGCTTGTTTTTTGGATGTTTTGATTGTTAGACAGATCCTTGTTTACCTCATTTTGTTTTCATGAAATCCCTTTATTTGACTACACCTCTGCCTCCACACCCTGCTTCCCTGCACCTGGGTCCTCTACCCTCCACAACATAACATATACAAGATTTTTAACTAAAGCCACTCTTGGCCAATCACAGACTAGTTGTGATAAACACGGGGTGGGGCTGATAAACTCAACGGCGGTTCATTTTCTTTAAAAAGGAGGACAAACCTGCGTCCTGCTTAGGGTTGCGCAGGACACAACACATCACTGAATATTACGACTGTCCTGCCTAAATCAGGATGCCTGGCCACCCTACACGCAAGTGATTATGCTGTTAGCAACCTCTAGAAAGTGTTGTGGTCATGGCAACAGCCGGTGAGCTGTGCCCGTTGTGGTTTGGGGCGCAGTCCGGCAGAGGTCAGACAGCCCAGAATTTTGACCCACCCAGCTGCGCCCAGGCACGTTGCCCATAGGCCCCACTGTTTGCTCCTTGACGGGGATCTGCCCTGCTCAAATGCGGGCTGGAAAGAAATAATCTCTTTTCATTTGTATGGGATACGTTGCTTCAATTAAAACATATATATATTTCCAGAACAGTGTGGCAGAATGACATAAGTTGGTGAGGTTCCACTGTAGTTGACATTTGATAATTCACATTAATTAAGACTGAGTGTTTTCATAATGTATTAGATGATTAATAAGTTATGGCCATCATTAATAAGACCCATGGGCTATTACCCTTTATACTGTATTACATAACCAGGAAATCCTCAACAAAATAAACAACTGGCAGTTATTTGTTTTACTTTGGACCAATTCTCCTGTGCACAACGCCTCATTAGCACATTTGTGCTGCATAGCAGGCTCGGCTTATGTGAATTCACGTCACGTCCTATGTAAACTCAGTTATTGAACTTGACCTTGTTTCTGTACTCTACATAGTCATTTATTTATTTATTTATTTTTTAATGCACGTTGCATGCATAATGAACAGGATGCCACTATGTTACCTAATACTCTCTCCTCCCTTTTTGATGAGTCACAAGCCCAACCTGAGGCAAGTGAGCTCAGGGTAGAGATGTGATTTGAATTCAGCAACACTCAGGAGGATGTAACATAAAAAGGGTGGTTTATTTTAAGATTCCACTGTTCCAGTAGCTAGCTTTGTCAGGAAGTATTAAGTGATGCTTCAGTTCAACATCCCAAAACACATCATGCATTGTAAATACTGTATTGTCATTTTGTTTTGGTGGGTCTCATTCACTAATAAATGTAATGGTAAATGGACTGCTTTTTATGTAGCGCTTTAACGACACCATATGTTGCCCAAAGTACTTTACAAAGCCTCACATTCACCCATTCACTCATACCAATGGTTGACTTTTGTTTTTTTGCTTTTTTTTTTGCTGTACTAGAATAAAGTGTAATTGAACATTCACTACAGTAGATGGCAGTGGTCCTTTCAGTGTCAAGGAATACAGAAATAGTAATAGCTCCTCTGCAGAAGTCTACTTAGCAAAATGTTATTGTCAAATGGTACTATTTATAGTTGCAGCAGAGAGTTGGGGGGGGGGGGGGGTGGAAAATATTTTCCTCTTCCTTGGGGGTAACAAAAAATAATTGAGAAGCACTGATCTACGCCAAAGTGTGGATGGTTTGAAGTTGACAAACGTATTCCCCCAAAATTTCTACTTTCTAAATCGTTAACCTATTTTCAAAAGCTCGGAAAGATTGCTAAACACAGAAATCAACAACATACAATAATAATTTATAATTAATTCCAGTTAAATTATGGAATGTGGCACAAAACATTGATAAAAATAATTAAGAACCAAGAATGAACAAACAATGCATGTTGTTAAAATACATTGCAAACAATGAATCATAGCACAGCAAAGCTTTTGTAGCTGATAAAATTCAAGTAATTAGCATTGGAAGTATCATAAAGTTTACAAGATGTCAGATCCAAAAAATGAGAGTGAATAATTTATAATCATTTATGATGTTATCACATTTTGCAGAATGACAGAAAAATATATAATTCAGATTGTCGTAGGGATTTCAAAGAATAATTTTGAAGGTTTTGACGGTTGTTTGTTAACAGTAAATTTCAGGAAATATTTCAAAATTTGTGGGATGTGTACAAAGTACTTTTTCGATGTTTTTCGATTTGATTGAGAAATCAAATTTGTGTATCAAGCATGCATACACATGATTTAAGTACGCACACAAATGTGTGCGTACTGTTAGTGAATAAAGCCCAATCATCCCAATTTTTTTTTTTTTTAAGTTACAACTGCTCCTTGAAGATCACTATAACACGCAGTTACACTTAAGGAGTAAAAGAAGGAAGATGATCAGGCTTTATAATGAAGTAAGTTGAATGAGCAGCCTCCATTAAGTAGGAGGCTGATGGCTGTGACAATTACACTTCTGTTTTACCCTACCAATGAACTCTGGAAATGAGCACACCTGCTCCGTTATGCCCATTGTTGCAGGATTGGCCACTGTGAACATTTGTTAATCCTCTAACACTTATATAACACCATTTCAACCTCTGACCCCCCCCTCTTTTTTAACTTGTGCAAGGGCCTGAAGAAAATGGTCAATGGGTACAGTGTAGCATGCACTTCACTTCACAAATATGGCACTTTACTGTACTTTAATTTATTTAATTCAATCTCCGGTGTAATAACCTTATTTATTGATTGATTGAATTTTTATTTTTTATTTTATTTTCTTATTATTATTATTAATTCAATCTCTGGTGTAATAACCTTATTTATTGATTGATTTATTTTTTATTTTTTATTTTATTATTATTATTATTATTATTATTATTATTATTATTATTATTATTTTTATTATTATTATTAGCGTTATTATTATTAATTCAATCTCCGGTGTAATACCCTTATTTATTGATTGATTGAATTATTTTTTATTTTATTATCTGTTCTCATTGCTGCTGGACATGTAAATTTCCCAGAGGGAGCCATCCCAAAGGGATCAATAAAGTCAAGTCTAAGTCTAAGTATAACATGATATCGTCGTGGCACCTGCACCTGAAACAGTGCTTCTCAATTATTTTTTGTTTCACTGCCATGAGTATAAATAGTGTCATTTGTCTATAAAATTGTTGTAAGGTCATCTCTGCAGAGGACTAGTTACTCCTTGCACACTCTCTGACAATGGTAGCGCCACTGCCACCTACTGTAGTGGATATGCAATTACAATATAGTATAGTATGGCAAAACAAAACAGAACAAAAAAAAAAAAAAAAAAAAAAGACATGTTGCCCTGGAGTCACAAATGTCCATAATTATTAGTTTGGTTGGTTTGAAAAATGGATTTGTTATTGAGTTGTAAAGCTGGCCACACATAGAGCAGGCGGTAATACATTGTGTTACCTCTCAGAAATACAGTACAAGTATTTCCATTTTACCCCGCGACCCTTGTGAGGAATAAGCGGTCAAGAAAATGGATGGATGGATGGATATTTCCATTTTAATAGCCTCCTGAGGTCACTATAGACACACACATACAGTATTGTATTTCCCATATGCATCCGAGACCAGTAAAGGGAGAACCCACGGTGGACTGTAATAGACATAACAGCAACCTCCATCACAGTGGTTTATTGTACACATTGGAGTGATCGGATGACCAACATTATTAGATGGATGTGAAGAATATCTCATTGAATTATTGTAACGGCCGTCTTCTGCTAGACATACTGCACTTCACATCAATCATTGCAAGTAACAATAGTTATACAGGGTGTTCCAAAATGGTTGACCCCATTCTAAATGCCCATATCTCAGAAACTACTTGATGGATCTTAATGAAACTAAATACACTTTATGTTGAAGGTCATAAGTTTTATTGGTTAAATTTACAAAGAAAAGCACAAATATTTATTGGTTCTATGACAGATTTTCATAAATGTTCAACATGAGAGCCGCCTTTGACTCTGCACACATCGAGTCGGTACTCGAGCTTGTGCCAAAAAGGGCCCTTTTCTTGACATTTTTGGTGCCAAGTCGTTTGGTGCCTTCTTTGCAAAATTTGTGAAGAAGGCACGCTGCACTGTCTTCGGCGACTGAGTCCGAGCATACTCTTACCCTGGGATTACACCGGATGCGTGTGCGTTGCGTCTGCGTTGCGTCCCGGCGGCGCAGCCGATACGTTTCCATTCATTCAGATTGTTCAAATTAAACCGGCTGCGTATGCGTTGCGTGTCGACTGCGTCTCAGCTGCGTCGTGCCGGAGCCCGCCGCACGGATAGACCTATTTTCTATTTTTGACAGACGACACATCTGTCGGCCTCCGTCAAATGGCAAGCTAGCACAGAACACATCCAGCGGGACAGGAAGACCGACACAGTTTCAAAATAAATTTCCGGTTATTTTTCAGAATAAAACACTCGCCAGCTCCTATTTCCCAATCATGTCAGCAAAACGTCATCATGCTTAACGCTTAATTCGCTGTTTAAACACCAGCGAACATGGACAAGGAGAGATTTATAATCAAGGTGGAAAGCAACAAAATTACATATGACACGGCACATCCTTTTTATAAAGACAACTTAAAAAGGAATGCTGCATGGAACGTCACAGCAGGAGTGGACGGTGAGTTCAGTCAAAGAAAGTCCACCTCTCTTTCTGCTCCTCTGTTGTGCACAGACTTTCTGTGTCTTTGTCGTTGTTTTTAATGCCACATTATCGCTTGAGATCACATGAGAAACGTCGGGAAGTTGTCGGCGACGGAGCTGCCGGAGTTGGACAAAAAAATTGACGCGTCCGGAGCACGCAGTCAAGACGCAGCGGAGCGGAGACGCAACGCACACGCATCCGGTGTAATCCCGGGGTAACACGAAAAATGTCTTTTCTTTTGAAGTGAACGGCATTTCTTAACCTAAAAAGATAGAAATGCCAAACACAAAAACTTGAAACGTGCACAAGCAGCAGCACAAGCAGTGAAAATTTGGGGTCATTCCAACGAAAATTGTCAAAATTATTGGCCTACGAAATGGGGTCAACCATTTTGGAGCACCCTGTACAATATATTGAGAAACTAACAAAATTAGATAATTGACATCTAAACCGATGAAGGTGCACAACAAATGCTTTTTAAATAATGTGCCATTTCTTTAAGATATCTCTCATTCTTGAGGCACAACATATTACTCAATATTAATTTTGAAATGCTTTAATTGGGTTAATAGAGAGTATAAACATGTGTTAGATTTTCTATTATGCATTCAGTATATGGACAAATTCCTCGGCAGCTCGTCTCCAAGACAAATCATATCAACTATGCCTCATTTTGAGCGAGGTAAACCCTGCACACAAATTGAAAGCAGTGATCACAGTGCCCTTCCCACGGGCTCACCACCGGTGGGAGGGGCCAAAGGGGTCGGGTGCAGTGTAGGCTGGGTGGCGGCCAAGGGAGGAGACCTTGGCGGACCGACCCCCGGCTACAGAAACTGGCTCTTGGGACATGGAATGTCACCTCTCTGGCAGGGAAGGAGCCCGAGCTGGTGTGTGAGGCAGAGAAGTTCCGACTAGACATAGTCGGACTCGCCTCCACACACAGCTTGGGCTCTGGTACCAGTCCTCTTGAGAGGGGTTGGACTCTCTTCCACTCTGGAGTTGCCCATGGTGTGAGGCGCAGAGCAGGTGTGGGCATACTTATTGCCCCCCGGCTCGGCGCCTGTACGTTGGGGTTTACCCCGGTGGACGAGAGGGTTGCTTCCCTCCGCCTTCGGGTGGGGGGACGGGTCCTGACTGTTGTTTGTGCATATGCACCAAACAGCAGTTCAGAGTA
Source organism: Festucalex cinctus (assembly GCF_051991245.1). Classification (NCBI taxonomy): domain Eukaryota; kingdom Metazoa; phylum Chordata; class Actinopteri; order Syngnathiformes; family Syngnathidae; genus Festucalex; species Festucalex cinctus. The sequence goes on from NC_135417.1 coordinate 20,040,749, forward strand.
CCCACCCTTTTTGGAGTCCTTGGAGGGTGTGCTGGAGAGCGCTCCCTCTGGGGACTCCCTCGTCCTGCTGGGGGACTTCAATGCTCACGTGGGGAATGACAGTGAGACCTGGAGGGGCGTGATTGGGAGGAACGGCCCCCCTGATCGGAACCCGAGCGGTGTTCTGTTATTGGACTTCTGTGCTCGTCACGGTTTGTCCATAACGAACACCATGTTCAAGCATAAGGGTGTCCATATGTGCACTTGGCACCAGGACACCCTAGGCCGCAGTTCGATGATCGACTTTGTAGTCGTGTCATCGGATTTGCGGCCGCATGTTTTGGACACTCGGGTGAAGAGAGGGGCGGAGCTGTCAACTGATCACCACCTGGTGGTGTGTTGGCTCCGATGGTGGGGGAAGATGCCGGTCCGACCTGGCAGACCCAAACGTATTGTGAGGGTTTGCTGGGAACGTCTGGCGGAATCCCCTGTCAGAAGGAGTTTCAATGCCCACCTCCGGCAGAGCTTCTCCCTTGTCTCGGGGGAGGCGGGGGACATTGAGTCCGAATGGGCCATGTTCCGCGCCTCCATTGTTGAGGCGGCCGATCGGAGCTGTGGCCGTAAGGTGGTCGGTGCCTGTCGTGGCGGCAATCCTCGAACCCGCTGGTGGACACCAGCGGTAAGGGATGCCGTCAAGCTGAAGAAGGAGTCCTATCGGGCCTTTTTGGCCTGTCGGACTCCGGAGGCAGCTGACAGGTACCGGATGGCCAAGCGGAACGCGGCTTCGGCGGTTGCTGAGGCAAAAACTCGGGCATGGGAGGAATTCGGTGAGGCCATGGAAAACGACTTCCGGACGGCTTCGAGGAAATTCTGGTCCACCATCCGGCGTCTCAGGAGGGGAAAGCAGTGCACCGTTAACACTGTTTATAGTGGCGATGGGGTGCTGCTGACCTCGACTCGGGACGTCGTGAAGCGGTGGGGGGAATACTTCGAAGACCTCCTCAATTCCACCAACACGTCTCCTTTTGAGGAAGCAGAGTCTGGGGACTCTGGGGTGGGCTCTCCTATCTCTGGGGTCGAAGTCACTGAGGTGGTTGGAAAGCTCCTCGGTGGCAGGGCCCCGGGGGTGGATGAGATCCGCCCGGAGTTCCTAAAGACTCTGGATGTTGTGGGGCTGTCGTGGTTGACACGCCTCTACAACATCGCGTGGACATCGGGGACAGTGCCTCTGGATTGGCAGACCGGGGTGGTGGTCCCCCTTTTTAAGAAGGGGGACCGGAGGGTGTGTTCCAACTACAGAGGGATCACACTCCTCAGCCTCCCTGGTAAGGTCTATTCAGGGGTGCTGGAGAGGAGGGTCCGTCGGGAGGTCGAATCTCGGATTCAGGAGGAGCAGTGTGGTTTTCGTCCTGGCCGTGGAACAGTGGACCAGCTCTACACCCTCCGCAGGATCCTCGAGGGTGCGTGGGAGTTCGCTCAACCAGTCCACATGTGTTTTGTGGATTTGGAGAAGGCGTTCGACCGTGTCCCTCGGGGAGTTCTGTGGGGGGTGCTTCGGGAGTACGGGGTGCCGGGCCCCTTGATACGGGCTGTTCGGTCCCTGTACGACCGTTGCCAGAGTTTGGTCCGCATTGCCGGCAGTAAGTCGGATTCATTTCCGGTGAGGGTTGGACTCCGCCAAGGTTGCCCTTTGTCACCGATTCTGTTCATAACTTTTATGGACAGAATTTCTAGGCGCAGCCGAGGCGTGGAGGGGTTCCGGTTTGGTGGCCTCAACATTGCATCTCTGCTCTTTGCAGATGATGTGGTGCTGTTGGCTTCATCAGGCCGGGGCCTTCAGCTCTCACTGGAGCGGTTCGCAGCCGAGTGTGAAGCGGCTGGGATGAGGATCAGCACCTCCAAATCCGAGACCATGGTCCTCAGTCGGAAAAGGGTGGAGTGTCGTCTTCAGGTCGGGGATGAGATCCTGCCCCAAGTGGAGGAGTTCAAGTATCTTGGGGTCTTGTTCACGAGTGAGGGTGGGATGGAGCGGGAGATCGACAGGCGGATCGGTGCAGCGTCTGCAGTGATGCGGACTCTGTATCGGTCCGTCGTGGTGAAGAAAGAGCTGAGCCAAAAGGCAAAGCTCTCGATTTACCGGTCGATCTACGTTCCAACCCTCACCTATGGTCACGAGCTGTGGGTCGTGACCGAAAGAACGAGATCCCGGATACAAGCGGCCGAAATGAGCTTCCTCCGCAGGGTGTCCGGGCTCTCCCTTAGAGATAGGGTGAGAAGCTCGGTCATCCGGGAGGGACTCAGAGTCGAGCCGCTGCTCCTCCGCGTTGAGAGGAGCCAGCTGAGGTGGCTCGGGCATCTGGTTCGGATGCCTCCTGGACGCCTCCCTGGGGAGGTGTTCCGGGCATGTCCCACTGGCGGGAGGCCCCGGGGACGACCCAGGACACGCTGGAGAGACTATGTCTCTCGGCTGGCCTGGGAACGCCTCGGGATCCCGCCGGAGGAGCTGGTTGAAGTGGCTGGGGAGAGGGAAGTCTGGGTTTCCCTCCTGAAGCTGCTGCCCCCGCGACCCGACCCCGGATAAGCGGAAGAAGATGGATGGATGGATGGATGGATGATCACAGTGCCTCTGCACATTGCTATGCAAAAAATAAAAAATAAATACATAAAAAATGTCATTGGAACTTGCAAAATAAAATAAAAAAAAAATAAAAAAGAGTTGGCTGAAGATGATTAGCCATACATTTGGCACAGCAAGACGTCTTTGCTTTGCTTTTTTAAAGCTATCCTTCTTTTCCCTCTTTATCTCTCCTTATGTAAGACCTAAAAAAAAAGAGAATGACAAAACTGTTGTCCAAGACTGAACAAATAAGAAAGCAGACCAGCTTTTGAAGCGGTGACAGTGAATTACCATGCATAAGAAAGAGTCAACCACCCTGAGGTGCTCTCACTTTCAGGCCACTGCTGTTTGCATGACATAATACTGTGGCCCGGGAGATGAAGACATAAAGAAAGAACAAAATAGCACAGTTGCTGTTGGCTTCACTAAGTAGCTAATGATGACAATACTTATAATTGCATACGCAAATATGTGACGGCTTTTGGATTGGCTGAACTTTATGCATAATTTTGGCCATAAAACCTCATTTTGATCATCTCAATCACAACCACAACATAATTATATATCTCCATGTTTTTTTTTGTTGAACACAGCATGTAGATTCCAGGGATTCAACACCTGTTTAACCCTCCTTTCTATGGAGGACCAAAACTGCCAACATTTGAAATAAATAAATGACTAAATAAATAAATAAATGACTAAAGGTGAAAATAAAAATGAATATAAAAAATATATAATTCGAAAATTATACCTACAATAATAAATATAAATGGAAATAAATCTAGTTTGTTTATTTTATTTATTATTTATTCATTTATTTATTTAGTCATTTATTTATTTTGAATTTTGGCAGCTTTGCGCCGTACTGCCAAGTCAAAATGTTATTCAAATGAGGGGGCGGTCCTAAGTGTGTCGTGGGTTGGACTCCACCGTTGCAAACTGCCTGTCATTGGTCAAGTGAGAAGCTCACGAACAAGGAAGTCTTGCCGACTAAATAAATGGCTATAAATGACTGAATAAATAAATAAATAAATAAATAAATAAATGACTAAATAAATATATGACTAAATAAATAGATAAATAAATGACTAAATAAATAAATAAATGACAAAAAGTGAAAATAAAATTGATTTATTTCCATTTATATTTATTTATTTTTTTATATATAATTTTCGAATTATAGCTTCTTATATTCATTTTTATTTTCACTTTTAGTCATTTATCTATTTATTTAGTCATTTATTTATTTCAAATTTTGGCATTTTTGGTCCTACATACCTTTCATGTACTTTATTTGAAAGTTTGAAACTGTATTATTGCGTTATTTGAAAAAGTGTGGGTGTAAAACTGGCTCTTTCCGTATTGTTGTGAAACTGCTGATGTTTTTCTGCTGCCCTCTGGTTGAAATGCATTTATCCTCTAGATGACATTGAGAACTGCTGCCGCTCCTGTTGTTTCAAACTCAGTAATGGAATAAAATGTTAATGTAACTCTTTTTCCACGTTCACCCTAGGGTCAGCTATCTCCCAGGGCACCAGCTGCTGCTCCTGCATGAGCTCTACACCATCCATCAAACAGGAGGAAAGAAGAGAAGGGAATTAACCAAAGAAGTAGATACTGGAGGAAAACTAGAGGGGTCAGACTTAGATGGCTATACCAAAAAAAAAAGAAAAAAAAAAGTTAACTGTAATTAAATGTTGTTATGTTGGTGTCAAAAAGCAAGACCAAAAAAAAAATAAACACATTTATTTTCAACATAGAAAAAAATGATTTTGGTATTTGGGTATTTTACAACAAACATTATAGATCTAGATGGTACAAAAAAAAAAAAAAAAGCCCTTTTCCAAAAGAAAAATAATAGTGTTAATATAAAGTGTAATTTCTACTATCTAAAGTGGTTTTAAAAAATAAATAAATAAATCCCTTGGCTGACCTAAATCCTTTTTGATCCTCCCAGTATACACATTTTGGTGAAATTCAATACAAACAAACCCATTAGCCTCCTCATGCCACCAAGTCTATCTCTTTTCTTCATTCAGCCAGTTAATGGGGCAAATTTTATCTTTGTTCGTGGTATCAATGTTGATGCTAACATCAGGAGCCTGTGCTCGCTGCAATGTAATACCATAGACTTGAAGTGCTTGAGTGATAAGTATTATGCACAATATATGCACAATGCACAATTCCAATGGAAACCCTTTTCATATTCTAATACTCTTTACATCCAGCATGCCAAGCAATGTGGTCTCATCTTTATCAGAGTGACAGGAACGAGGGCACTGAGGTAAGTGTGAGTGCAGTTTGGAGTGCCGTAAATAGAAGTGAATGGACAAGTGTGATTAAATGTTTTGTTTTGTTTTTTTAAACAAATAAAATACAAATTAAACAGAATTTATTATAAGAATAAAAAATCCACAATAATAAGGACATAATTTTTTCCTGCTTCCCAATGAATTTTACAGCCTGGCTTCATTGGCTCAACCAAAGACCCTCTGCATGATGGAGCATGCACCCTCTGCTTGTTTCTTGCTGCACAATAAAAATTAATGTCACAAACCTTACATCGACTGCAGAAAAAACAAATTAGAGACAATAACTGATGTATATTTACTAACATCCCTATCGTACAGCCAAAATACTGTATGCAAGCACATTGGTTGCTCAACCACTCAGATCAAGATTTTAATGGTGAACACACTAATCTGAACCAGAGTCACACGCAGGCTCCGCATACGTCATTTTATGGATTAAGAGATTGAAGTGCGAGGGATGAACAATAATGTAAAACCGATTAGATGGGACCATTTGAAAACCCTCTCAATGCCAGGAGCTCGAGAGAAAAGTAACAGCACATTAATCCTGCTTTGAAAATAAAACAAGAACATGGCTGCAGGCTCTTTCACCAATTTCACTTGTTGACAGTGAATCGCTATACAATGACCAAATGTTTAATGCAATACATTTTGACTTGCAACAGGTTCCTGAGGGTAGCAAGGTAGAGCTGTTTTCCATCACCAACATAATCTCGCTTCAAGCTTCTTCAGTGTATAACATTTACGCAGCTGCGCAAAAAAGATCAGTGCACAACAGGAGATAGCAGTAATAGTGGACAGTGTTCTTTCATTTCCATAAATAAACTGTTCACCTTAAACTACGTAAACCAGGAATTGGAACCGTACAGCTGCTGATGGTCTGTTCACTGGCCATAATGTTCTTGACCAATAGCAGAGGCACATTAATTGTAGAAATGGACCGCTGACCCATGAAAATGTACAAGTAGTCAAAGCCTAGTGTTCTCTTAAAGCTCTGAACCACTCAATTCTGAAACAATGCAAGAGAAAATACATTCCTGCTTTGAAATCATGCTTAAAAAAAAAACAATTAAAAAAAATACGCAAACAAACAAACAAACAAAACAATGACTTTTTGGGGTCTATTATTACATACTGTATTTGTCCAGCCTTGGACCAAGACTTAGCTGTGGCATCACTTCATGTCAGCAGATAACAACTTGCACTTCCCTTTTACTGCAGAGTTTTACATCCTCAGGCTGATGCTGTCACTTGCTATTTTTTTTATATTTTTTTTAAACTGGTTGATCAAAATCTGGCGTGCACAGCGGATCTGTGACGTAGTGCAAAACTAACAGACATTTGAAGCAGCAAAAGTGATTCCAGTATATTAAACATGGAGTTATATCCAAGTGTGACTGTCATCATAAACAACTTACAGTATTAGGGCGAAGAAACTAACAGCACAAGTCCATGTCATTGCATTGTTTGTTCAATGAACCATCAAATGAGTTCTGTTATTCCATTTAAAAAGTTGGCATAGTCCACTTGCCATATGGGCCACTTTTATATTCAGCAAAATAACAAAAAGATCAGTAAAATAATTTACAGGATTAAAATGTTCATTTTACAAAACAGATAGCAGCAGTCACAGTGTAACAAACCCTGGAAGGTCAGCCAAGGAGTCGGTGGACAGCATTGGGGTGACAGCTTGTTAATAATGATTGGATCAGCAGGCCTTTGCAGGGGGGTTAAGACTTCCCAGCATGCACTCTGGTCCCCAGACATCACTTGCTTCTCTCCGCATACATAAGTAATCAAGTGCAAGTCACTCCAAAGTGTAATCATCACCTCTGTGGTAGGGAATAAGAAATTCCTGACAAATATCGTTCTGACGACAGGAGAAGCTATGCTAATTGCAAAGCTAACCTAAGATTGACACAGCTAGCGCATTCAACACCAGAATTAAGTCATTGGGTGATCAAGTCCACTCTTTAGACATCTGGTTGGAACCAAATTAAAGCACAGAGCATCAATCTTTGAGCAGCAAATAACAGGCATGTGAAAAAGTGCCTGAAATATGGCAAGAAGATTTACTCACGAAACAGAACTGAAACTGTAAATGAATTACGGTACGCTAAGCTGTACATCAGCCAGGATATTTTTGTAGCTTCAGCTCTCTACACGTGTGTATAACTATCATCGATCAATATTCCACTTGAAAGGGTTCAAAGACTTTCTGCATCATTGCACATTCAAAGGTGTATCCAAGTTACCACACTACTTGTCACTTTAAATGTTCTGTACACCTGTTATAGTACCGGTTTTGTAATACCGCACTACTGGTACTTTCTTTGCTTGATGACTTTCTACATTGTTTGAACAGCTGTCATTGGTCGGTACTAGAATATTAATGGTACCTCTAGGTTACGTAAAGACGATGCAATATGTTACGTCTTTGTCATTGTTGTTTCATAGTGCAATACTAGCTCATACGACGCGAGACAAATTCCTTGTTTTTCCATACTCAGCCAAGAAAAAGAACTCTAATTTTGATTGAGAATATATTAATATACTATAAAATATTATAATATCACTAATGCCATTTATTTTAACAATAGAATCCGAAATTTTGATTTTGGCTTATGCATAACAAATGTTCTCAAAATTATATTAGAGTAGATTTTATTTTTATTTTTAATTTAGCTTTGCTTCTAAACAAGAAAAACAGTTTGCTGCTTACACAGTGTTAATTTAAGAAATAAATGCTGTTAATTGTTTATTCGTTATATTGTCATATTTCTATTGTTTACGGTTCCTGGGATTCACCTACAAACAAAAGAAATTGCTTCACAAAATTAGAAAATTGCTCCTCAAATGAAGTCATTCATTTGCAATACTGCTCCGCAAAGGGAAAAAAAAAATATTTTGGATTGTAGATACATAAATTACATCATGTCAAGAGGGGACAAGACTATGCCAAGGACATCATGAATAATGTGTTGCGGTGACACTGACAGAACAGGGTTTGTCATTGACTCAGCCAATTTGGAAGGCACCTTACCAACATTATGCAAAGTGGTGCACTTTGTATGCTTAGAACACTACACACTCGTACCACAACTACAATCAAGTCTGTTAATGCAGGAACAGGTGTTGAAAGATGTGAAAGAAAAAAACAAACACTTGCAGTATTACTTTGTGTTCTCAATATTAATATTAACCAAGCCTTGACCATAAGTGGTAATAAGTGGTATGTAGAATGAATGAATAAATGAATGAATGCAACACTACTAAAATAGAAATAGATAAGAAAACATCACCTGGTCTCAACCATAACCTTGATGTCCAAATGAGCTATGTGTAAACTGTACAAAAACAATGTGTTATTAAAGACACACTAAACCTTGCAGTTTTGACCAATTAGTCTATATTTTTAACGACAGTGGAGCCTTGATATACGAGTAACACAACTTACGACTTCTCTGAGATATGAGTTCAACCACTTTTTTTGCTTTGCATAAGGGGGCAATGAACTCAACTTAGCACACTTCACAATAAGCAGCAATTTGGTAAACAGTAAAAAAAATAAATAAATAAATAAAAAGTGATCAAAAAGAGACCTGAAGTTGTTTAATGCCACTTCCAGCTGAAGTTTACTGACTGTCAAACTTTGGGTTTTGCAGAAATGTACATCTCTGTGTTATTTGTAGAACAGTGGAATTGAGTCTGGCAACAGGGCAATGTGTCCAAGTGGTAGGAGGTAAAGGAGCAATAAGATAGGGCCTACAATGGAACCTTGAGTGACACCGTTGCTAATAGAGTGGACAAAGAGCTAGGAACGGAACCAGGAGAGCAAAGGATGCCAACAAAAAGTAAGTCTATCAAGGATATGGTGTGAAATTGTGTCAAAAGGTGCACTTAGATCCAACTACAATGTTGGACAATGAAAATGTTGTCACACTGAAACTGATCTCCCCAGTATTTTCAAGAGGAATGGTGAATGTGAGATGGGTCTAAAGTTTTCCAGGTTACTGGGGTCTGCACAGAATTTTTTTTTTAATATATATATTTTTTTAGTACCAAGGCATTTGCGTCTTTTTAAAGTGGTGATGGGACACGACGGTGAATGGGAGAGCAATATTGGTTAAAAGAGGGGACCGAGTTGGGGGAGAGAAGCCTTTACCTAATAGGATCTAAAAGCTTGTGCATCATCTGGATGAACAGCACTCTAAACCAAATCAACTTTGAAGATTTCCTAAGTTGCGTGTTTGTAGCCTTAGCTAAGTCCAGTCAGTACATCCCTCTAAAAAGGCATCAAGAAAGCATGATAAACAAACACATAAGTAATGTAGGGATGCTATTATACCGCATGGCTTACATGGCAGAAGCAAGATTCTGTTGTATTTATATCTTCTTTTTTATTAAAGCAGACTTATGAAATCACACAACCAGAGCAGCCATTGGAGATGAAAAACCAAAAATCACAGCTGTGGTGGCGTCACGTCATAAATGTCCCAGAATAAAAGAGTCTGTTAAACAGCACTCCAATTACATTTTAATGAGAACATTTAGGAACAAACAAGCTGTGGAAATGCTGCACTCTCCAGTTTTGTTTCTTAGCGTGAAACAGATTATGAGGGTTTATAGGACACTTCATCAGAAGCACTAAGAACTCACACTTTGAAATATCCATGCTTCTATGCTAGCCATCATTCTATTGAAATTATAACACACCATGTTCAGATTAAATGTTAATGGAAATTTTAGTTACGCTTTTTGTGTGTTGTATACAAATGTTTGACATGGTCTCAGGGAATCCATGCCGAAAACCAATATTAAGAAGTCACAAATAAAGCTACAACAGGAAATAGCCCCCTCTGCCAGTTAGACAGATTTTCTCCACCATTTTATGGTTCAATCAGCAGTTTAGAAGGAGAAAAATGAGTAGTTTCGTATTCAGCAAAAATGCGAATGTGATTTAGAAGCTTTGAATTTCCAGATAGCAACCTATTATAGTCATTTTGAGCATATCCATGTCATATGCTATGCTGACACTGCTCCCAAAAGACAAAGTGCTGGCTTGGTTTAATCATCTTCTCACCCACAGTATGATGATCACACACTGTGGGGAGACAGGTGGATGCTGGATGCAGACAGCATTGTGATGGCACTCAGTCCTCATCACAAGACATTTATGTCTTCTCTCCTACATGTAATCATGTTAACTACCAATACCAATTATTGCAAAATTACTATCTTATGGCAGTATTGTGCCAGTAATGGCAACAACCAAAAACAGTGGGGTTGGCAACCATCCAACAATCCATCCATCTTCTACCGCTTATCCGGAGTCGGGTCACGGGGGCAGCAAGCTTTATCAGGGAAGCCCAGACTTCTCTCACCCCAGCCACTTCAACCAGCTCCTCCGGCGGGATCCCAAGGCGTTCCCAGGCCAGCTGAGAGACATAGTCTCACCTGCGTATCCTGGGTCGTCCCCGGTGTCTCTTGCCGGTGGGACATGCCTGGAACACCCCTCCATGAGGCATCCAGGAGGCATCAGAACCACCTCAACTGGTTCCTCTCAACACGGAGCAGCAGTGGCTCGACTCGGAGTCCCTCCCAGGCGACCAAGCTTCTCACCCAATCTCTAAGGGACAGCCCGAACACCATGTAGAGGAAACTCATTTTGGCCTCTTGAATCTGGCATCTTGTTCTTTCGGTCACGTAAGAGTGACTGTAGGTGACTGGTAAATCGAGAGCTTCTTCACCACAACAGACCGATACAGAGTCCGCATCAATGCAGACACTCCACCTATCCGTCTGTCAATCTCCTGCTCCATCCTGCCCTCACATTTGAAATTTCCCAGAGGGATCAATAAAGTCAAGTCTAAGTCTAAGACGCCAAGATACAACTCCTCCACTTGGGGCAGGATCTCATCCCCGACCCAAAGAGGGCACTCCACACTTTTCCGACTGAGGACCATGGTCTTGGATTTGGAGGTGCTGATTTTCATCCCAACTGCTTCACACTTGGGTGCAAACCGCTCCAGTGAGAGTTGGAGATCACAGCTTGATGAAACCAACATCATGACATCATCTGCAAAAAGCATAGATGCAATGCTGAGAAAACCAAACCGGACCCCTCAACGCCTCGGCTGCACCTAGAAATTCTGTCCCTAAAAGTTATGAACAGAATCAGTGACAAAGGGCGAGTCCAACCCTCACTGTAAACGAATTTGACTTACTGCCGGCAATGTGGCTCAAACTCTGACACCGGTCGTACAGGGACTGAACAGGTCTCCCAGAGGGACATGGTCGAACGCCTTCTCCAAGTCCACAATGCACATGTTGGGCAAACTCCCATGCACCCTCGAGGACCCTGCTGAGGGTGTAGAGCTGCTCCACTGTTCCACGGCCGGGACGAAAACCACACTGCACCTCCTGAATCCGAGATTTGACTTCCCGACGGACCCTCCTCCCAAGCACCCCTGAATAGACCTTACCAGGAAGGCTGAGGAGTGTGATCCCTCTATAGTTGGAACACAACCTCGGTCCCCCGACTTATAAAAGGGGGAGCACCACCCCGGTCTGCCAATCTAGAGGCACTGTCCCTGATATCCACGCATTGTTGTAGAGGCATGTCAACCATGACAGCCCCACATCTAGAGCCTTTAGGAACTCCAGGCGGATCTCATCCACCACCGGGGCCCTGCCACCGAGGAGGTTTCCAACCACCTCAGTGACTTCGACCCCAGAATGCCCAGACTCTGCTTCCTCAAAGGAAGGCCTGTTAGTGGAATTGAGGAGGTCTTTGAAGTATTCTCCCCAATGACTCACAACGTCCCGAGTCGAGGTCAGCAGCATCCCATCGCCACTATACACAGTGTTAATGGTGCACTGCTTCTGCCTCCTGAAACGTCGAATGGTGGACCAGAATTTCCTCAAAGTCGACCGGAAGTTTTGCTTTGGCGACCGCCGACGCTGCATTCCGCTTGGCAAGCTGGTACCCGTCAGCTTCCTCCTGAGTCCCACAGGCCAAAAGGGCCCGATAGGACTCCTTCTTCAGCTTGACGCATTCTCTTACCGCTTGTGTCCACCAGCGGGTTCGGGGATTGCCACCACGACAGGGACCTTATGGCCACAGCTCCTATTATCCCCCTCAACAATGGAGGCGCGGAACATGGTCCACTTGGACTCCATGTCCCCCGCCTCCCCTGGAACAAGGGAGAAGTTCTGCTGGAGGTGGGCGTTCAAACGCTTTCTGACAGGGTTGGCAACCAGTGGGTCTGAAGCCTTGGTTGTGACTTTTTGAAGTGTTGACCAAAACTAACTATTTGATTTTAAATTTTCACACTTGAGTTAATATCTCTACAGATTAGAAGAACCTAAAGCGGATTAGTCCTTAAAACTGGAAGTCTATGGCATAAACTCTATTAGCACTTACTGGTTTTATTGTACACGAAAAATCATCATGTTATCAAATTCATGATCGACAAGATATTAACTTATTACTGCTGAAATTTGCAAAATTAGTAAAGTATCCCTTTCAAACATTAACTGCTGTTTTTTTTTTAGATTCTTTTACAGAAAAATAGCACTTCAAAGTAAAATGTTTCAGACCCCTAAACTGCTATTCAAGGGTGTGTTTTTCAAGGTGTCCCCTCTCCTAGTGAACCCACCTTACTCATAAATTGGATAAATGGATAACCATTTGTAGCTCACAGAAACTCTCCATAAATGACGAGGCCAAATGATTTATGCATGTATGCTACCACAAGCTAAATTAAAAATAGAAAATGGCAGACAGGGAACTAGGAGGACCATGACTGGGCTTATGAAACATGTCTGAATGAAGTATTTACACACAATTGAAGGATTATCGGCTGTAGTAGCTATAAATAAATTGCAGCATGCATGTATATCTTATGTATGGACTTTGGATTAAGTCACCAAGCCTCTACTTAATCTCTATTTAAATGGTCTGCATTGCCCATGTAAGAAAAGTAACATTGTGCTGACCTTTTGGTGCTGAACATGGTGCTAGCTTCTCGTTCTCAGAGCTTTCAAGGTGGTCTACACTTGATGTTGTCCTTTCAAACCTGCAGGGCGCACACACGCACACAGAGATGCACAGGCACACGGGAGAGAAGAATATAACAGTGAGATTCTCAGCATCACAGTCATGTCGCCTTCAGGTTTTCTGAGCATGACTCTGCCATGCTGACCTCAGCAAACTCCAACTGAGCTATTTAAATTGACTGGCCATTGCAGGGGGTTCACAAATCTGTATGGATAATAATGGCATTGCAGTAGTAACAAATACAGTCATTCTTTTTAGCACTTGCCCACAACAATTGCAGTGATTATTAACACAATTAATTCTATTATTTTAAAATCTATCCACTTGTGTCAATATCATGTAGTTAGTAGGGATGCCATAATAAGGGCAATATCGTGGTATTAAAACTCCCACAATATCGTCGTCGTCATGTTCACAATATTTAAAAAGAACACATCTGTTAAAAAAAAAAGTCAGGTTGATTTCCATTTGTGCAGTTCTAACACCCTCTAGTGGCTATTTTATTAGTGTCATTTAATTTTCATTAGGGATGTTTTGGCCTCCTATGTTAATCTATGCTAATTGTCAGATGAAGGGGAACCAAATTTGCTTGTGAAGCGATCAATGTGTGCTTGCATTACCCACTAAGAGCCTCACTGTTGTTTTTAAAGATTGTAGGTGGTTTATATGCATTGCTGTTATGTACAAAAGCACAATATTATTATTTTTTTTTAGTATGAGCTCTTTTTTTTACAATATTGTGATCTTTTTTAAATATCGCCGCCCCCACAATATTGTGACCTTCATACAGTGATAATATCGTATCGTGATGTTTGGATATTGTTACATCTCTAGTAGTTAGTAGTATTTACCGCCTTACAGAGTAAGGACCCCTTTGTTGTACCGCTAACTATATAATAGCCACAAGTATTGCCAGTGCTCTTTACAAGTATGTAAAGGCTATCAGAGACTGGAGATGCTTGTGTAAAAGAAGACAGGATTCAATAATTAATGGAGAGGTCGACACAGGCCTCACTTCTCACCTTCTACTGTCTATAATGAGATGAGTAGATGGCCAGGGGGAAGGAAAGGAGAATTTGGGTGATTAAAGTGCCCGGCTCAGACCCATCTAACTTCACCTCGACGCACGCTTTGGTTGCACAAGCCTGCATGGCCATACACATTATCTCATTTACTACACTTGCTGTATTGTGTTTCCTTATTCCTACACACAGGCAAAAGCATAAAGTAGCTTGACACTGTCTGGAAACATCTGATCATTCATCCAGGTGAGAAGGAAACTGCATGTGAACAGACACAGGCATAACAAAATGTAGCCCCATGAATATTTATAATGGATGTAAGGCTTGTAATATTCGTAAAAAGTAATATAGAGATATTTGTTAAGATTCATTATTCTGATACTGCATCATAATACTGTACCTGTAAAAATTAGTATGATTAGGCATTTTGAAGCCCAACCACTAATAAAAAATAAAGTACTGTTGTAAATCCCATCAAAACAGTAACAATAACACATTAATGAGATAAGCTGTTGCTATAAAAAGGGTAGGTTTACTCAAAAATGGGTCAGTGATATAACGTTCCAATTCATTACTTTTTTTTTTAATTCAATCTCAATAAAGCTTCAGTGCCCAGTATATGGATATGATTTACACACAAAAAAGGAGAACAAAAATTGTGAGTGTTCAGAGTTACAAAACGATAACCCCGAGTGCTTGCTTTACAGAAACTAAGCCGGATCACAGGAAAAATAAACGTTCAAGTGCTCAGGCTTCACACTGGGCCAAGGAAATTTATGAACAAGCATTCTGCAATCATTTTGAAAAATATAGTAGCACAGCAACAGATCAGTGAAATTATAAGACAGCGAGAAAGAAAGAGAAAATAAATGAAAGGGTATTTATATTTTTTCCCTTCTGGTGTTTTCCTTCCGACTGTGATCTAAAAACATGAACATGTTTTGCTGTCACGCTCAAGCCAAAGCAACGTCTAACATTTTAAAAACTAACTTTAAGGTTATTTTAACCAATCATGTAATTTTGGGGGAAGCAACAACAAATACTCGTGAAGTGGAAGTGAAGTTACTGCTGCTGTATCTAAATGCAAACATTGAAATATAGTTTTTTATTCACAACCATTCACTCTTACCAGAAATTAAAAATGTATATATTTTTGTTTACCTAAACTTTAGTTTGCATAGGACAAACGGCTAAAACACATAGATAGCATAGGATAGATAGAAAGGACAAAACCCAACTGCAATAAATAGTGTCAGGATTCGTCTAAATGTAAAAAGTAATTTAATTTAATGAGAACAAAAAGACAAACAAAGGTACTTGGGTTATCAAAACAAAAAACAAACAAAAAACTACTAAATCAACAGAAGTCTAAGGTCCAAAATATCAAAACAAACACAATGACAACAAGACTTGACAAGGTACTAGGGTGAGATACTAGTGATGTTATCAATGTGACGAGAGTGACGAGCAGGAGTGGGTGTGACAAATGAAGCCCGATTCGGAACATGTGTCGTTTCCAAGAATATCACGTGACGTGACCGATGACAAACGAGGCCTCAGATTTGCAGATGACGTCACTGGATCATTCAGTGTATCATTAGTTCATACGACTGAAGACCTCGTGCCGCTTTGCGGGTGTTCTCAGCGTTTGTTGTGAGCTTCAAATTAGTTATCGAGTTAATAGAGTCACTATATGTGTGTGTGACAAAAGAATACTTGGTGTGTAGTAATTGTACTTTTATTTTCTCTTTTGTATTTGTAATTGCTCTTTTAATCAAGTAAATATAATTGTTTTTAGTGACAGAATTTCGCCATTCAGTGGATACTAAAATAATCAACAGCTGCATCAGAACTTCTCAGTTATATTGTCATATTTTTATTGTTTAATTAAAACTTAAACTGCGATTAACCCACACACAAAAAAATGCTCCTCAATATTACAAAGTTTTTTTGTTTTGTCTTTCCGTCAGGACTACTCACAGTCCGGACGTTAATTGCAGTCACAGGAGCACCAAAATTCTAAGTGGGATATTTCCAACTTCCGAATAATGGTCAAAAGCAGAAATACTCACTGTATGTATCTGTATGACATATTCAATTTGTTTGACCAACCTCAGCATTCTTAATATTTAAGACAACCCTGAAAACACTATGTCCAAACATTTTGAAATCGAGAGCTACTTTTTGCTAATGGGGGTGACAGATTAATGTAAAGGGCTACATGATCCATCCATCCATCCATTTTCTTAACCGCTTGCTCCTCACAAGGGTCGCGAGGGATGCTGGAGCCTATCTCAGCTGGCTCTGGGCAGTAGGCGGGGTACACCCTGGACTTGTTGCCAGCCAATCGCAGGGCACACAGAGACGAACAACCATCCACCCACACAAGCACACCTAAGGACAATTCGGAGTGCCCAATTAACATGCATGTCTTTGGAATGTGGGAGGAGACCAGAGTACCCGGAGAAGACCCACACAGGCACGGGGAGAACATGCAAACTCCACCCAGGAAGGCCGGAGCCTGGACTCAAACTTGCGTCCTCAGTACTGGGAGGCGGACATGCTAACCAGTCATCCCCCGTTCCGCCCCTACATGATACATAATACAAATTATATTTATCTATCTGAAGAAAAGTTGATAATGTTAAAAGTTTCTCACAATAATGATTTAACAAGTTGGGCAAACAGACTAATATCAATTTGCAAACCTTTAGTTCCGTAAATTTCTGCAATCACTTCTACAACACTCCTAGGAAATTACGATATCCCATCACTGGATAGCTATTTTTGGAACGGGCTATTCCTGTGGTCCTTGAGGGAGCTCCATTGCCTTAGTGCAGCATGTCAGTGATCCCTGCACTTGAACCACTGACACTCACCGCTGAGCAAACAATAACTGATGGCCCTGTGTGTGAGCAGCTTTAAATAGACAAATATTTCAACTAGTTAATCTGTAACAGTTGCTGAAGACCATTCATAGACTTATTTCAAATGAAAGTGCATTGATTTCATGTACACAATCAACTTATAATTAAAAAACAGAGCCATGGAGTGACATTCACATAGTCTGCCAGTGCATAAAACCAAAACAATACCCCAGTGAAGTCATGTGGTTCCATCTGACACGACTAGATTGGACCTTGTCAACTTCTATCTGTATGTTAAAACAACCTTGTTTGAGGATGTTTTTCCTGCCGAGCTTCATTAAGCGAGCCTTGTGTTTCCGTTTAATTGTCTCTGGGCATGCAGCGCCTGCTGACAGACCCCATCACCATCCAAGCATATAATGGATTGAGGCAAATCGCTCCGACAGACAGAGGGACAGTAGGTAGGTAGCTTCTGCTGGAAGCTGCCAACAATAAAACATCAATGACACGGAGGTGGTGAGCTTAGGCCTCACACAAGGCAGATTTAAGATGAAGTCTGACTGAGTGATTTCACATCAGAATAAGATGAGGCTAGCAGGAGGCTATAATATGACAGAGTGCACACATCTTAAATGTATTCCATTTTCTTCGTTGCAGCAACATTTTTGATATTTTTCACAGCCACTGAGTTTGTGAATGACAAACAAGAGAAGGAAAAAAAAGAAAGAGATATCTGCTGAGCTGTTTGTTGCTGGGATAGATCCAAACTGTGAGCAGTAAAGGGGGAATTATTGATCAGGGGCCGGATTAGCTGCCTAGGGCAAGCAGTACAAAGTAAGGAAAGGAAACATAAACATAAAACGGAACAGGTCATGGTGTGGTATATCTGGAGGGCTATCTTTAGAGCGTTCCTTCTCTCGTTGCATCCACATCGGTGAAACAATGTATTTATTTATTTTTGTTCCTGAATTGTCAACAAGCAATTGTAGGTACAGCTGATTTTTAAGCTAACGATCACTTCACAATAAAACAACAGAACTACGTAGCACTTAAAAGATAAGTCAACCCAAATAATTTTCTTTATATTTATGTTCTAAGTCTCCCCATTAGTCTAAACATGGTATTTTGAATAATATAGCATTTGTCAAGTATGAATTAAACAGCAAAATCCACCCATGTTGATAAATCTCCGGGGGCGGCCATTTTGCCACTTGCTGGTGACTGAAAACTTTAAATGAAAACATCATATCAGGGCTCAGGTAACAAACCAATCATGGTTCTCCTGTTTCCTGAGTTTGGTCATGTGACATTCGCAAGAAGAGCCGTGATTGGTCGTTACCTGAACCCTGAGCAACTGTGATGTAATTTTCAGTCGGCAGCAAATGTCAAAATGGCCGCCCCCGAGATGGATTAAAAGGGGTGGATTTTGTTGATTAACTTATATAACACAAACAATATTAATCAGATAGCTATGTTTAGTCCCGTGGTGGGGGATTAGTGTTAATTTTTAGGTTGACTTCCCCTTTAAAAAGATAATTCACAAATTATTTTTGTATCACATTGAATTGAACTATAGTATAGTGCTTGTAGATGAACATTTGTCTTGTCAATTGTAAAAAGAAAAAAAAAAAGTAAGTTGCTCATTAAATATACATGTGCCTCAAAGAACTTAAGAGTATAATAAAATATGAGGGCGTTTCAATCCAGCCAAAAATTATGTGCACATTCAGCAACTGCAGTGGCATTTCAATCTGTGCAGCGCTGCAGTAATATGACTCATCTGCTCTCCACTAGTGTCCCCGCGGTCTGTCCTTTGTCAGCACCTACCCATTGTTTACATCTGCCTTCAGTCTCTCATCTCCTCTTTCTCCACTATTAATTTCCTCGCCTATGTCTGGTGGTGCACACAACGCCCTATTGCTACTTTTTCTGCAGTAATGGGGGTCATGTTAGCCCGGAAGGAAATGTAAAGGCATCTTGAAAATGGTCAGTCAATTATTGGGCACGGACGAAACACCATCAGCCATTTATATTTACATCTGATAGATGGCTATCTTGTAAGTGGCATCTTATCTACAAGTCCGTATAAAATAAATAAATAAATAAAAGTATAAGTAAGAGGTACACATGTGGACAAAATTGGTGCTATCCTTCTGAAAGAAATGTAATAATAAAAAAAAATCATTTAAAAAATAATGAAAATAAAGATATGTCTTTTGAATTGTGCTTGAACAGAATTATTATTATTATTATTATTTTTTAGCACAGATCGTCTGTGGAAGGAGCTTAAACATGCCATCTGGAGAAAGCACCCTTCAAAACTGAAAAAACTGAAGTGGTTTGCTCATGAAGAGTGGGCCCAAATAGCTGCTGAGAGGTGCAGAACTTTCACTGAAAGTTACAATCAAAGGCCAGGGTACACAGTCATTTTTGTCCAGGCCTGTTTCATGAGGTTTGTTTGTTTTGAATAATTATGATGAACCTCAATTGAAAAGCAATTTCTGATTTTCATTCTGTATTATGTTTTTACTTACCATTTAAACATCCCACATTCATTGGTCTCATAACCCTGCTCTAAGTAGTGTGCTATGTGCGATACCCAGTTCAGGATTGAAGCACAATTTCAAAACAACTTTCTGTAACATTTTTTTTTGGCTACAGAGTATAAGAGTATTCTCTGCTGTGCTATGTAGGTCCTGTGTCAAACTGCAATATACCCCTGTTGAAACTGTATTTCCATTCCATTGAATAATAATAGCCATCTATGTGAGAAAATAAAGAAAAAATGTGGCATTCAGGTGGCGGATGGATTCTATCAGTGAGGTGTGTTGACATCGGTCAAGTCCTTCCAGTCCTTCAATTTGCTCCAAATACCGCACCTTACCCTTGACGTTTAGCTTGTTAGAATATTGTCTTGCTACAATCTACTTTAATGGGTACATTCCATGCATCCCCCAGTGTTATTACAAGGTTTCAAGTTTGCAGAAGCTGTGCGTGTGCACTTATACTGCAGTACGTAACATTAATGCATCTATTATATAGTACTCGACCTCATTAGGATCACGAGTGAGCCTGTGCCAGATGACTGAAGGCAGTGATTCTTAACATTGTTGGAGGTACTGAACCCAACCAGTTTCCTATGCGCATTCACCGACGCTTTCTTTATTGAAAACTGAAAAAATAATGTGTTGTGAGTGTTGTGTTCTTGTATTCCCTATCTCCATGCTGCTTAAGGAAGTGCTACTTTAGTTGTGCTGGACTAGAATTAGCATTTCTAATCATGCAGTTAGGACGTCTCCCATCACTCAACCAACAAAATTCTATATTTATAGTGTACAGTACTTTAAAAAGACAACCGCTGTTTCCTTAAGATGGAGCCCAGAAGCAGCAGATACAAAGAAAACACCAGATGCCCCACAATTGAACCCTGTGGCACACCATCCGTTATACATGTGAATTTATATTGCACATATTCATCCAACCACTTTGTTTTGCTCGACATAGCATGTAGGGATTACAGTAATAAATAAATCACACGAAATACCATCATAACAGCCACAAGTCGACTATTGAGCACACTAAAGTATCTGCAGAACAGATAGGCCAAGCAATATAGTGTGATCACCAATGATGGCCAACCAGGACGTATCATACGAGTCGGGTGTGTGTCTTGACCTCCGCCAAACCCCTGAGACAGATTCATCTTTTGGGTGTGATCGAACCCAGGTCAAGAAGCAATAAGCCGACTGGCCGTCAGTCAATCACAAGGATTTGCGGGTGTTGTTGGAAAACAGCCCTTCATATTTAAGGGAGTCCATAAAATGTTGCATAACAAAGCTGCACATCTGATTAAATCCATCCATCCATCCATCCATTTTCTTGACCGCTTATTCCTCACAAGGGTCGCGGGGGCTGCTGGCGCCTATCTCAGCTGGCTCTGGGCAGTAGGCGGGGGACACCCTGGACTGGTTGCCAACCAATCGCAGTGATTAAATCCAAAAACTAAAAAAAGAGAGTACTTCAAAACACTTCTTCAATTATTGTATATTCAAGAAAAAACAAAACAATATTTTCCTTACATTTCCATTAGGGGTGTGCTCAAAAAATCGATACTGCAATATATCGTTGCGGGCCTCATCACAATACACGTATCGATACGCAGGCGTCAGAATCGATATTGCTCGTTAACTTTAAATTGGCAGTTCACGTTTGCCTTTGCGGCTTGCATTGTACCTAAAAAATCAAAACCAGCAGCGTCTTTGAAGTTAATTGCCTTCAATTAATGCAAAAATAGCTCACCGGTGATTGGACACTGTGTCTTGCTAAGAAAAATGAAAGCAGAGGAAGAATGTCAACATGTATTTATTGATAAACTTAACATGGCACGTGTCTCAGTATACCTATTTTCCTATATTTTGTTTAAAAAAAAATAAAATGTGTCTTATTTGGGATACATATGTATCGCGATACGTATCGTATGGGGCCCCTGTATCGTGATACGTATCGTATCGTGAGGTTGGCGGCAATACCCAGCCCTAATTTCCATCTTTCTGTCCAAAAATGAGACCACAGAACGTTTGTAAATGAAACAGAAGTATGAAGCAAAATTGTGCCACTACTACGATTGTCTAATGACTTAAATACTTTTATTAGTATGGACACAAGCTCTGCTTCTGATTCGTTAAATTTTAGGTGTGTTTGCAGATGTAATCTATGAAGAGCAGACAGATTTGCCCTGCGTTACTATTAAATCTCAAACTTTCTGCGTGCATGGAGCTTGCATTTGATGATGTAGGTTCTAGGCGGATGAACCCGTAGCTCCTGGCAAGGTATATAGCAGAGCTGGGACACTGTCACATCATGTTAAAAGACATGTACACAAGTGAGCTGGGGACTTTTCTCTGCTGAGTCTTTTTTTGGCACGGTAATAGGCTGACAGAAGCAAATGCCCAAGGAGTGTCAAAAAAAACAAAAAACCTTACCCTTGCTTAGAGTCAGCTTCTATGCACTGTCCTAAAGTGCAACCAAAGGCAAGCTTACGAAGCAAAACATCAGAGATGTTTAACTATGCCAACAGCATAGCCCTCTTCTGTTGTGTAATACACAACATCAGTGGGACTCTTTTGATGTCACATCATCTCTCAAATTGCAGTGACCTCTACAGAACTCGCCTTAGTTAACTGACAGTTTTATGACTAGTTTTTCCCCTTAAATTTCTCCAAATAGAAGGCAGCTAATAGGCACCATGCCCCAATTTAGACTATTGGTGAATTAATCAAATAAGCACCACAACTCAAACAGAAACCACATACTGTACGTTCAAGTATTTACGTCAGTATTTGATATACCCATCTTATGAAGATAGGAGCCTTAAATGAAGTTGATTATGAAAAAGACCCTGAAAGTGACATCATCAGCAACCTCAAGAGGGCACGAGTAAAGCTTTTAGAATTTTCATTTCATAAATGAAAGTACACCAGAAAATATAAAGCCCTCATTAGCAAGACTAACGAGAAAGGCCAGGCTTGATTTGGTTGAAAAGCAAAGACACACCAAAATATATATATAAATATATATATATATATATATATATATATATATATATATATATATATATATATATATATATATATATATATATATATATATATATATATATATACATATACGGATATATGGAAAATGAAGGAACTGCTCATGGTTGCAAACATAGACACACATCTGTGAAAAGGAGTGGAGGAAATGCTATTGCTTGGGCTTACATGGCTGATTCTAGTATGGACTCATTATACTTCATTGATGGAACAAAAAATGGCAGCAGCAAAACAACTCGGAAGTTTACAGAAACATTTTGTTTGCCAATTTAAAGACAGTTGCAACCAAACTGATTGTGGGATCCTTTATCATGCAGAAAAATAATGACCTAAAACAAACTACCCAAACTGTGAAGGAGTTCATCCAGGGAAAACGTTAACAAAAGCCTGGAAAAACATCACAAAAGAAAATGATTTTCAGTCTATTCTAAGTATATCTGTTCCAATACGTGCTTGCCTTTCATAAGTAATGTTATCATTGAGTCAGGCATGTCCACAGACTGGCTTGCAGTCAATGGGGAAAAAAATAAAAGTATATGTGTCAAGGTGGGAGAAGAAAGTTACGCAATCAACCGCTATAATGATAGCATAACTCAATTTTTGCTGTGCTTAAAAAAAATGCCACAACTATCAGCACAATGCATTTTTCATCTTCTTGTCCAGGTGTAGGAAAATATATTTCTGTGAGTAACATCATATGACAGTACCTCAATAAAGCTACTGGAATAATATGCACTTTGAAAATGCAATAAAAGAACAATATTAGTGTCCAGATATACAGGTACACACGGTTCGGACTTTTGTGATGTGATTCCTCTGCTGCTTAGTACACGATGGCTCCATTCTAGTGGCATAACACTTTATAGGAGACACATTATGGAAAAGTGACATACTGCTGCCTCATTGATGCAGCGTGGAAAAGCCCCGCGATGACCTGGTGGGTTAGCGGTACAACAATTAATTGATTAATCAGCAACTAATCGATTATTAAAATAATCTACAACTATTTTTGATTATCGACGCTCTGAGATGAAGAAGATTTCTATAGCTGTCAATAAGATCAGTGTGATTATCTTTGTGTTTAATAAAAGTAAGACACTGACATTTGGCAAACATCTGCTTTACATAGGAAAACAAGAATAAAAATTGTTGAGTCATAATCAATTTATTGATGTTTGTGTTTTTTGTATTGCCTATTTAAAATATTTTTTGAATAAAGGGATGGAAATAAAAAAAATATAAAGTATAAAATATACTTTAATTTAAAATAATCATTGGTTGCAACCCTAGATATAATCACAACCACAAGTGTCTTTATATGGATATATTTTTGCAGCTGAAACATGACGTTATACGTAGGCACAAGAACGATACTAAATAAAGTAGCTACCTTTTTTCCAGTCAGTAGTAGAGGCAGTGGAATGACAGTTTCATCAAATTAATCACTAATTCTTTTTGATCATTTATAAGTCAGTTAGACACCTTTTTTAATTTTCAATTGTCCAAATGCTCAAAATTTCAGCTTTTCCAAGAGTAAATATTACTGGATTTCTGTAGTCATCCATGAAATTGGATGGGTTGTCTTTGTGTTTAATGAAAATAATAAAACATATTACATTTTTGCTAGGGATGCACGATAATATCGGTGGCCGATAATTATTGGCAATTATCGACCAATTTGATGTCAAACAGATAAACCAGATAATAGAGAAATCTGCCGATAATTATCAGCAATTTGATTTCATACAGATAAACCAGATAATAAAGAAATCCAGCAATAATTATACACATGCCACTTTGGTCCATTTGTTGTGTTTGTGGCTCATATCAATAAAATTCAGCTTCATGGTGCTTTACATACATTGAAACATTGTGCAAAGTTTATACTGTACAATGTTTCAATGTATTTGTTAGACGTATAGTAGGACTTGAAAGCATATTTGTATTCAAGTTAATTTTGCAAACAATTATCGGCTTACTTATCGGTTATCGCCATTGGCACGTCTAAATTATTGGTTTATCCGTATCGGTTGAAAATAGCATTATCGTGCATTCCTAATTTTTGTCCATTTTTTAATTTAAGAATTTATGTTTGTGCACTTTCTGTATTGCCCATTTGAATGATGTTTTTAAAGAAAGGGATGGAAATTGAAACCTGTTTGTTCATTTGATTCATCAATTAATCAACAACAAAAATTTTATTATAATCGTCCCTATGTATGCATTTCAGTGCATTCACTTGATTTCCCAGAATTTTGAAGCCTCCTTTTATATACTTGTGAGATGTGAATTTTTTGTTTGTTTCATCAGAAGCATTTGGCAACATTGTTAGCCCCACTCTTCTCTTTGGTGTGTCAAATGTAGAAAGCTTTTATTTCAAATTTACAGTGATTTTTAAATATTTATCCATTAGAAAATTTAATTCTGGTCACTTGGGCAGAACAAGAGGTGAGAGTAGGGTAAGGGTTTGTTGTTGTGCTGAAGCAAGGGGGAGGAGACAAGAAGAGGGTCACTGGACTGGGTTCCTGGGGCTTAGCGTGGCAAATCCTCAGTAATCCTCCAACTCGTTCCATGGCTACGTTTACTGTATGTAGGTAAAGCCAATACACAGCAAGCTTGCTTGACAAAACACTGTAAGCTCCAACTGCCACTTTTTCTCCCTTCACATACTTCACCTGTTCAGTATTTAAGAGGACAGCTGAGGATATTTATCCTTCTTAAGTCTCTTTTGAGACAACAGGATAACAGTGAGTGAGACAAGATAAAGCAGTGAAAACCAGAGAAAGGCGAACAAACCAATCATTCCACTGGGTATTAGTACGCAAGGGAAGCCTGGAGGGAATCACTTGATCGTCTGACTATACAATCACAGCCTCCTTTAAATGCAACACAAAATGTACAAGGGGAGCCCTGTGGCGATGAACATTAGTGATTTATTTCAACATCGTATACATTAAGCATCAACATAGTGTTTCCGGAATGCCTGCTACATCTTCACTAACATCCCAACTTAACATGAGCCCTTAAGGCATAATGGAAGGATGCATTTCCTGAAAGTAGTAACGTTTATTTACAGCTGGATTCCTGGAATCCCATAACAATACAGTACAGGTGAATAAATCACAACACCGCAGCCCGTTTTATGATCTTATTGCAATCTTCTTGATTTAAGACCCTTCCTCTCCCTCGTACACTTTTAATCCCCAGGGTTTATGATTTCACACATTTGCTAGCCAAAAATAATAATCTTGGATAAAAAATACTCAATGATAAAATTGATGTTTCTTTAAGTACCATAGCTGTAAAAGCCTCCTTGTAAAGAACTTGATGTTTAAACAATGCAAACTTACTACTGACCTTTTGTTTGGGTGGTTTCCTCTGATCCCGATGGACCGCAGACTGAAGCTAATAATAGGCTACCTCACTGCTGAACAAAAAAGACCAATTAATGATTTGGGTTTACTATTCCCATGACCCAGCACTGAACAACTTCTAAACCACATAAATCCCTCAGTGACTACTTTTGCACACAACCATTGGTGGACCCTTTGCTCGAGGTCAAACCGCAAGAGTTCAATGTTAAACCAGTTTGCTTGACATTATTTAAGAGGGTACCATTTGTACTATTTGCGCTGGCGTTAGTGAATTAGACGCTGTATATCAATGAGTCTCATTTGCATTGGGGTGGGCATACTTTGCGTCAAATGTATGCAAATTACCTAATTTACATACGCGCAAATAACACCGGCGCACCGTGACGCAATCTGTTCGGCAGAGCACTTAGTGACAGATTTCCCCATCTGTGCGTGTTTATTGAATTAGGCGCTCGCAGATTGCTCCATTTTTGCCGGTTAGCGCGGTGCAAAGGCGACGCAAACCTTTAGTGAATAGGCCCGTATGTTGGTAGAGGGGAGCAGTTGAGTAGTTGGGCACAACTTGAGCCACAACCACAACAAATGGACCAACGCAGCAAGTCTACTATTATTGGCAGATTTCTTTATTATCTGGTTTGTCTGTATGACGTCAAATTGGTAAATAATTGCCGATAATTATCAGCAGATGTCTTTATTATCTGTTTAATCTGTTTGACCACGAATTGGTCGATAATTATCGGCCACCAATACTATCCTGCATCCGTAATTTCTTCTATTTTATAGTGCTCGAGGGGTAGGCACAGAAATGTTTGCTTCTGCCTACACCCTTTCGGTTGTATATTTATGTATGGAATTTGTTTTTTGTTTTTGACCATGTGGAATTTTTAATTTGCCAATGAACCAAATAAAAAAAAATTTAAAAAATCATATATGATAATGTTCACTCCTACTCATGCCCATTACAACCTCTGAAAAGGTATATTCTATTGGCACAATATTTAGGACGTTTTATTGTTATTATTATTATTATTATTATTATTATTATTATTATTATATTAAATGTGAGCTAGCCAGTCATGTTAATAAAATGAAAAATTTTGTGCCAATCCTTTTTAGATTTTTATTTTTACAGGTTGAAGTGGATATAAGAAAGGAATGTGCATGTGAAATTTGGTGCTAATTGATTTGTGGACATTATAAGCGATGGATGTACGTACGCACAATAATTTGGAACAGACAAATTGTGTGCGGTTCATCCTATGACTCCCACCAAAGCATGAAGGGAGGAAGTGTGGTGTGCCCATATTGCAAAGGAAATAGAGGTGTCAATTCTCCAAAGCAAATTGACAAACATTCAATTTAGTTTCATTATTCTGATTACCACTACATAAAGCAACAGCTTTTCAGAGAAAAATGGGCCAAAATACTTCCTTAACTCATTCACTGCCAGCCCAGTTAAAATGGAACTTTGACGTCTATAACCGTCAATGGCAGTGAATGTGTTAAGTATGTTAATGCGTGTGTCCAAACACTAGTGGCTATGATATACAAATATTTTAACAATCACCCATGCCTATTAGGGATACATCAAAAATGTAATCACTGAAAATAAAAAATAAAATAAAATAAAATAGCCCAGAAGTGCATTTTTGGTTTTCAGCCGAAGACCTAATACCGAAACAACTGGGCTAATGTTTAATTTAATTTTCATTTTGAACATTCATAAAAATAAATAAATAATTAAAAATAATTGTAATAATTATTTGTGAAACTTGTAAACAGCAAAAAAATATGGAAAAAAAAAGCAAATGAAGAAAACGCGAAACAAAACTTAACATACAAGCAAAAGCAAGCGTTAACCAATAGGGTTTGAAAAAGAGGGGAAAGTGGTAGATCTGGCCTGGGTTCGCAGTGCGTCACGCCCACGGTGCACCTTGGTCACACATGCAGCGACGGCCTGCTGAACTGAGCAGAGGTGAGCGGCGGGGAAATGAGCTCAAAATTTTCCAGCTGCGGCAGCCAGCCATTGGACGGGGGCAAGAACGCTGCCTGGTCGCCAAAGAGTGCCTCTCTGACAGCCGCGAAAGCGTGCATATCGCTCAGAAAGAACGTGAGCGCTCGTACAATTCTGGCAAAGTGCAGAAAATAATCCAGCCTAGGATTTTTTTTTTCAGGTTTTGTAATTTCTGTTTTGGTTTTCAGTAGTAGTGCTTCTACTAAACATATAAAAGTAATAGTTTATACTGATTTAATATTTTTATCGGGTTAAAAAGTAGGGGTGTTAAAAAAATCGATTTGGCAATATATCGCGATAGTACAGCACGCAATTCTCGAATCGATTCAATAGGCAGCCAAATAGTTTTTTTAACGTCCATTTTTGATGGAAAAATATTCAACAAAACGTCTAACGTTCACACCTTAAGCATGGAAGAATGTTATATTAATGGAACATTAAGCCTTAATATTTTACTTCAATGCTAACATGAAAAAGGTTACAACCTGTTTGTTAAATACAGTGGCTCACAGTTATAAAACTGAAGTTTCAGATTAATAAATAATACATTTTCATACAAATCTTACAGTGTACGGGTACAAGTTTACTGAATGGTATTTTCTAAATTTGTGTAAAAAAAATCACAACAATCGACTTGTAAATTCATATCGGGATTAATCGTATTGAATCGAATCGTGACCTATGAATCGTGATACGGATTGAATCGTCGGGTACTTGGCAATTCACACCCCTAGTAAAAAGTCTACATCGAGGCATTTTTTGTTTTTTTTTTATCTGATCATTGAACTGCTCACACTGAGCCATACAGTTTGAAAGTTCATTTTATTATGTTAAATGTTTGAAATTTTGAAAATGTTGCCACGGCATACAAACAAAAGTGTTTCCATACATGTTTGGACCAAAAGGACATTTTTCTAATGTATGTACTTTTCTTACATTTTCTGGAAAAGCAAATCTGATGCGAGTTAAGCAAATCCCTCAACGGGGGAAAAAAAAAAAAAAAGGCATTTCATTTTTCCATGAGTGAAGAGGGAAACAATTTTAGTAAAATCATGAAATTGGATTTTTATTTGGAAAAAAATAGAAATTTTATCGTCGTATCACTTTGGCCGACAGGAAGCTGCTTTACTAGACATCACCTTACTGAATTAGCATTTAAAAACCATGTATGCAATAATGTCTTCTATGTG
Organism: Festucalex cinctus; assembly: GCF_051991245.1. Taxonomy (NCBI): domain Eukaryota; kingdom Metazoa; phylum Chordata; class Actinopteri; order Syngnathiformes; family Syngnathidae; genus Festucalex; species Festucalex cinctus. Next base: position 20,069,780 of record NC_135417.1, read on the forward strand.
AACATTAGCGAGTAATGCATCAATCAATTGGTAACAGCAAGCTCTCAGTGATGATAACACGGTGAGGGATTAATGAATTCCAGTAGGACCATGCATAACATGATCAGCGAATTTGCCATTGTAGGTCTCCGGTGAGTCTGCATATGTGCGATAAATTACTCTTTCAGTATAGTAGGATGCACAATAAAGAATTAAGTAGACAATATAGGGGCTTCAGTCATCTTCCCCATGAGGCGGCTCAGTGTAAACCTTATGGGTCTATACCTGATTGCATTAAGTAATAGTGTAATAGGTTTAGCAACATATGACTCCACAGCAGGGAATTTTGGGCGGACCCTGAAGACTCAGTTCATTAAATCTCCCTTCCTCTGAGCTTTCCAGTTGCTGAGGTTTCTACTCCCACATAAAAACGTGCTCATCGCTATACGCAGTTACATCAAATATCACAGTCACCGATGGTGTACTGGTACATTTGCCTGACTTTGATGCAGGCAGCAAGAGATCAATTCCCACTCAGTGATTGTGTGAATGTGAGTGTGAATGGTTGCCTGTAGAACTGAGACTCGCACCAGATCCGTATTTACTGTTCGTGTTGACATTATCCACTGAATTACTGAATCAACTCCAATGGGTTATTAGATGTACTTTTGCTGAAAAACATGTCATAGTCCAACAACTAAAAAATCCAAATTGATTAAAATGGTAAATGAAGTGCACTTATGTAACACTATATTGCACACGTAAAGATAAACCCTTTCAGTTAAAAAATAAAATAAAATAATAATAATAATAATAATAATAATAATAATAATAATAATAATAAAGGATTTCAACCTCCAGAATCCCACACCATGGCCAACAGCAGACCAAAGGATGTTTTTTCTCTTCGGTCCCATTTTAAATCCATCGACATCATAGGTCACAAATTCCAGTTCAAAAGCCGCAGTCTTGCATGTATAGATGTTTCCTTCCTCTGACGACACCTGATTAACCTTTTCGAATCGAGCGAATGTTGTCTTCTCATCAAGTTTGCAACTTCGCTTAAGGTCCTCTAACATTTGGTTAAAATTTCCTTGTTGTTTTTTTTTTGTCGCAAGGAAATTTTTAACATGTTCAAAATTGAACATGAACTTGAACGAACCCAGACGAATACTGACGAGAAAAGATTTATTTGCTAGCTTTGCAAACGTTCGCAGCTCCAGTGGGATACAGCGTTATTTTATATGATTAGGGATGTGAATAATTGGAAAAATATAAACAAAAATAAATCAATAACAATGGAATTAAAAGGAAAAATTTGGTGTGGTTATTATTATTATTATTATTATTATTATTATTATTATTATTATTATTATTACAGTATTATCATTTTACTTACACTATACGAGTTATCCAATCTTTCCTTTCACAACACTGAATTTTGATATTATTCTGTTACATAACACGATAGTTAAATTTACTCTTTTGCTCTTGTATCCCTCTTTAACCCGTAACCCTCTCGTTTTAAGGAAAATGGCAATAAATATTTATACATAGCCTACCTGTACATATTTTTGTTTTTTCATAATTATTTTTGAATTTGCAAACACCCTACCACGTGGTATAGAAATGCCAAATATAGTAAACAGAAGGAGCTGATGATGTTGATAAATTGGATTTTTTTTTTCTTCTTCTTCTTCTTTGTGATGGTTGAATATGCATTTGGACACATTGACCCATGAACATTTTTAGTGTACTGTACCAAAGATACAATGATAACAGGAAAGTTAGCAATTATTTGTTTTTAGATGCACTTCATTTTTGGCTAATACCCCGTGAATAAACGTACCATTAAGTAATAAATAGGTCTAACTGGAAGTGTACGGTCTTCTTTTTTTTTTTTTTTATTTACCTGTACATCCTAACCGCTTGTTCGTCATATAAGCACATTATAATAGTAAGGCAGCAATAAAGAAACTAAGTTTCCCCTTTGAAAGTAGTACAACTCAATTTCACCAGGGTACATCAGCGCATCAGCATCCAGTTATTTACAATCATTCGTGCTCGAGGGCTGTGCACCGGCCGGCTGCACGGAAACACAACACTTTACAAACATGAAATCTTTATAAGGAAACTGGTGATGACAACACAAGCCAGGGAGCCGTTTGGGAGACAGCGAATAGCGGCGGTGGAGAGGAGGACTGTACTTACTTTCGGAGCGACGAGAAACGACCGTGGAAGAAACATCATCGGCGTTCAAATCATGTTTCCATCATGCACGAAACATATCGGGAATGTACACAACATAAACACTGTCAGACATTCGGAGTCATTTGACCTTCTACCAACAGAAAGTACCACCGGTGAGACGGGGGATGGGGGCGGAACGGACTATACCAAAACAGGGCATCCTGGCAAGCTAGGGGGAGTTTGTCATCACGGTACTGTGCTGATGAATAGTAATATGCAGTACAGGTAAACAAATTAATTAATTAAAATTTAACAAAAACAAAAATATATACATATATAAAAATATTAATCTAATAGAAAAAAAATAGTATGTTTATTAAATGAAAATGTGGTTGCCCATGGGGGCCATGCTTATAATACAATTTAAAAAATATAATAATAATAATAATAATAATAATAATAATAATAATAATAATAATAATAATAATAATAATAATAATAACAACATGAATTGCTATAACAGTGGTGTACACATGAAAATTACGTTTTAAAGAGCCGAGTGTTCAGCACATCCATCTCACAGGTTCGCGCTTCGGTCTTCAGGTGTGGCCTTTGCATGTTGCATGTTGTTGCTGTGCTTAATCATTCACTGCCAGCCATTTTAGAAAATTTTACAATTTTCAATACTCACATGATATTACATTCAGTAATTATATATAAACCGAATCTACCAAATGACAAAATAGACTCCCTACTTTTTGCCCCGTCCCGTTCTTTTATAATTGACAGTAGAAAAATGTAGGTTTGCCAAAATACAGCCATTTCTCCCATGGACTCTGAAACTGTGTTTATTTGGTAGAAAATGGGGCAATGATGTCATCTACAGGTGGTTGGGCATCAGTAAAGTTGTTTCCAAGTTTGATATTTACAGTGGAGCATAATCAGATTCGCCCCCATTTAGCATCGCTCTAAAAAATACAATTGACAAGTATACTTGTCAAAGGCAGTGAATTTAATGGCCAAAAAAATAAATAAATAAATAATGCATGTTAGGTTCACTGACAACTCTAAATTGTCTTTAAGTGTGAGTGTGAATAGTTGTTTGTCGACAGGTGACCTGAATTTGGCCAGCAACCAGTCCAGGTTGTACCCACCTTTCAGCCAACGTTAGCCGGGATAGGCTCCACCTGACCTGTGACCCTATAGAAAGGATATGAGGTAGGCCTATAGGAAATGGATGGATACTGTAGTATTAGTTACTGCACACATACCAATGTACATAGAGCCGGACCCGTCGCCATGGGCGGGCCTTGGGGGTCCGTGCCCGCCCTGTCAGTCAGCCGTGCCCGCCCGAGCAAGATGACTCACCAAGTATTCGTCCTATCAGTCACGTAAACTTGCGCCTTCTGTTTTAAGTAAAGCATGGCGTGCCAGCCAACCACATACCTCCTTTCAAGTTTGGCTGTGATTGACAACTAAGCAAGCCAAAGACAATCAGGATCAGGAGGGATGGGGTGGGGTGGGGGGAGACGCGCGCTCTGCAGACGTGCCTTAGCCAAATCTACTTCCGGGTAGATAGTGCGCATTTGCCGGCTGGCGCTGGCACAAAGACTGAGCAGTGAGCACGTCGTGCCGCTTTAATGGAAGCCACCAAATGCCAAACCTCGATCCAGGATGACACAGTTGACATCAATGGGAATCCTGAGTCCACTGGTTACGTTTACAAGTGAGTGTCAAACCTTTATTTTAATTAGTCAAGCCACACTGCACGGATGAATTGTAGCAATACACAGTATGCTGTTAACAGACCCAAGCAGTCACACATACACAACAACAACTATGGAGCATAAAATTATTTATCACTAAAGCAGTTGCAGTACAATGTGAGTTGAATTCTCTTTTTTATTGCCAAGTTTGTTCATGTTGATGACTGTCACTAAGTTCTAATAAAAAAAACAGCACTTTACACATCCTTTTGGATTGATATTCTGCTTAGTTTTTCACTGAACCCGTATGTTGTTTCTGTATATCATCGACATAACTCAACCTTATTTCTAAATCACTTTAAAACAGCCATTGCTGCATACAAAATGCTGTGCATGGAATAGAAATTAGTCTTTTAGTAGACACAAGTGAAATAAAATAACTAGTGCTGTCAAACGATTAAAAATTTTAATCTGATTAATCACATTTTTAAATTTTGATTAATCACGATTAATCAGCTAAATTATTTGCTTAATATAAAATAAATACAAAATACCGTAATATTTTGACATTAACGCATTTTATTATCTGAATGTCATTTGCAAACATTGATTAAATGCATGTACGCAATTGCATGCATGCGTGTATTGTTCAAAACGTAACAGCATCATATCAATTGGGTGCAATTAAGCAATTATTAATTAAACGGAAATTACTTTTGTTTTATCTAAAGTCCCGTTGGGGTGTTTTTTAAAGCGAAATTTACCACCGAGCATACCAACTGGAGTTACTCCGCTCATTTTGGAACAACAGGCGTAGGAAATGCCGTGCATTGACCTAATCACGGACCTGCGCAGCCTTCAATGTTACGTTCAAGGCTCAAGTGCGGTAAAAAAAAAAATAGTGCGATTAATCTGCGTTAATACGTGATTAATGCGACATTTTTCTGTGATTAATTAATCTATTAACGCTTTAACTTTGACAGCCCTAAAAATAACACAAAATAAAATTAATTCGAGTAAATATAAGTAGATAAGTATACACGCAAATAAAATACTAAAACAAAAAATTCTTTATAAGTATATAAATAAAATAACACAAAATACAGAAGGCACTATAAAAAAAAAGTAAAATGATGTGAAGTCTCATGCTGAGTCAAAAATCAGAGAATAGAGATGTCTGGCAAAAATGAAAGGAAATTTTGTCCATATCGTACAGCCCTAATCCAACACGCAAATGAAGGCAACTGCTAGCCAATTCCAGATAGAAGGGGCTGGGTTGCAGTCATTCATTCGGACATAGTTGTTTACAGAAGTGAAGAGTGGATTTGTTTCAAATGAACTTTTGAGCTGAATAAATGCAAAATGAACTACATATTTTTTTTTCAGTTTGTCTTTTAGATTTCAGAACGAACTGCCGCTTTTAAGTGACAGAAAACATTTCTGAACACTTTTGCAGTTGTCACAATGCCGCTGTTCAACCTGATGAACATTAGATTTAGGTTGATAAAGTGTGCCCCCCCCAAAAAAGGTAATGCCCCCCCTACAATTTCTTTCTGGTGACGGGTCTGCATAGAGTAAAGCAAAAATGTGTGAAATTGTGTTGCTCAAGCATTGAGCATGTACAGGGGGGAAGGGTGCGAAGGTAGAGAGTACAGCAACAAGGTGCAGTACAACTATTTCAGCAGTAGATATGCACCTCTTTTTATTTTTTTATAGGTCATTAAAAAAATTGACATCAATTGGCAACCAACCTTGATACATGTCACCCATCCATCCATTTTGTACCGTTTATCCTGTTCGGGGTCACTGTGAGCTTGAACGTTTTCACCTAACAGTGTGCGCAAAAGGCAAACTGCACCCTGGATTGGTCGCCAGTCAATCATCAGGCATATAAAGACGGAAACCATTCAAACCCACAATTACAAACAATTTACTGCCTCCAATTAACTTCATTTGCATGCATGAAGAACAAGAATGAGCCTTTGCATCTTGCGACATAAATCATGGTGGCAGACACAGTATTGGCTTGTGAAAATGATAAAAGAAATGAATGATTTTTATCAGATGTATAGTTCATAAATGAAATGCAAAAACATAATAATGTCATAATGTACTGTAACTTCTGATGGTATGGACACAATTGCTGTAAGCATTTAATAATGGTGTTGCAAATCACCCCCAATTTATCCTGAGGTGTTGAATTGGGAAGATCCCTGCAGCCTGCAGCCATTCTTTTCATTGTGTACTTTAGTGGTACCTCCTGTTGCCTTTTGTGCAGACAGCACAAGTTCAACTTCCAAGCCCAGATCAAATATATGTGGGTAGCTTCAGGCATTGCTTCCATGTATACTGCCAAACAAATCCTGCTCATGAGACACTGCTGTGACCCCCAAAAGGACAAGGCAAAAGTTGCAGCAACAACATTTTCATAATTATTTGAAAAGAGTAACTAATATTTAAAGAAATCAAGTCAATGTGAAAACACCAATTACTGTTCACTTAGCTTGTACATTTAGTATGTCTAATAAACCCCCCCCCCCCCCCCCCCAGTAATCTCTCATTTTTAGTAACGACTTTGCAGCATCATAACTGTAACTCAACATATACACAAATTTAAAATGAAGCAATTTAATCATGTTAAGTGCACATTCTACAAAGTGTGCCAAGATAAAAGTACTATGATAATTAAAAAAAAATAAATAAATAAAATAAATAAATAAATAAATAAATAAAAACACTTTGAATAACGTTAAATGTTCGGCTTTGACTGAATACAACCTCATAAACAACAGCGTCCTGCATAGAATTCAACCAGACATTTCCAAACTAAATTTAAAAAAAAACATAATAGTTTTTACATTACTCATCTTGAGTTTATATTGGTGTATGTACTGCTAAGTATGGCAAGAGATGCCCAAGGCTAGAAAATATACGTCTGGTCACATTGAAAATAATAGGACTTCATGCCCACTGAGTTGCAAACTAGATTTTGTAAGTATAAATGAGGACTTGTTAGGGTATTGATTGATGGTGCACTTCAGCAGTGTTGGGCTAAAATCAATGAGCACTGCCAAGGAGCCTGAAGACTGCGGGTTAAAAGGGTTAAAGTCTGCAATGCCTCTTGAAACAACCCTGGGCTACACGTAAATGGAGAAATACAAAATGGGTTAGAACATATTATAGTGAGACCATCAAAAGCACAATATACATTATTATTATTATTATTATTATTATTATTATTGGCGGCACAGTGTTTAACTGGTTAGCACGTCCGCCTCCCAGTATTGAGGACTCTGGTTCGAGTCCAGGCTCCGGCCTTCCTGGGTGGAGTTTGCATGTTCTCCCCGTGCCCGCGTGGGTATTCTCCGGGTACTCCGGTCTCCTCCCACATTCCAAAGACATGCATGGCAGTTAATTGGGCGCTCCGAATTGTCCCTAGGTGTGCTTGTGAGTGTGGATGGTTGTTCGTCTCTGTGTGCCCTGCGATTGGCTGGTGACCAATTCAGGGTGTACCCTGATTACTGCCCATAGCCAGCTGAGATAGGTATTTATTATTATTATTATTATTATTATTAGTAGTAGTAGTAGTATTAGTATTAGTATTAGTATTATTATTATTGTTGTTGTTGTTGTTATTATTATTATTATTAGTATTATTAGTATTATTAGTATTAACATTTTGAACATATTTGAGGATGTTAGCATCAAAATCTCAATCCTTCAGGTAGATTTATCAAACCCAAATCAACAACCTGTCACATGGGATTGCTCAAAAATTATTATGTTGAAACCCCAGTCTGGAGTGAAGTCATCCAGCTAACCTACTCCAAATCATAAAATAGACAAACAGGAAATGGCTAGGCAAAATAAATGGGTCAGGGAAAAACAGTAGCATGTGAAAAATGCGTTTTCTCCTGTATTTGTTTTGTTTTACAAACTGTCTCACGCACTATATATTGAATGCTCACAAGAGGTGCCCTATAACCCAGGATGACATATATTGTGTAAGACTTTGCTGAATGTCAGGACTGGAGGGGGAGAAGCGGCACCTAAAAAGCAACTGCTGCCTCCAGACATGCCACAAATGGCAAAGATGGTGTCAAGGTGACCTGGCACTGAACGCACGCCTGTTGTGCAGTGTGTACCATATGTGAGCATGTAATACATAGCCCAAAGGAAGATGAACTGTTCTATTATTTATGAGAAATAATTAGAATATCAAAGTGTACAAAGCCATGAAATGCCAAGAACATTCTCTTCTTTTCTGTTTGAGCTAAGGGACATGTAGCATCATGTTTATTCAAGAAAATGAATAACTGCGTCACTGTTTCCTCATCAATGGCTGAAACTGACAATCAAGAAACAACATTGAAAGGGTAAATCAATCCAAAAATATTATTTTTATAATATTATATGCAATTTCACTAGTCTAAATATGGCATTGAGATTCATATTGCGTTTGTGGAATGTGAATTAAGCAGCAAAATCCGCAATTTTTATACATTACAGGGAGTGGCCATTTTGCCACTTGCTGCCGATTGAAAATGACATCATAGTTGTTCAGGGTTCAAGTAACGACCAATCATGGCTCACTTGTTTTATGAATTTGGTCATCTGACGTTCCTAAGCTGAGCTGTGATTAGTTGTTACTGGAGCCCTGAGCAATTGTGATGTCATTTTTAGTCGACAGCAAGTGGTTAAATGGTCACCCTGAGAGGAATAAAAACAAAACAAAAAAAACAAAAAAAACAGGTGGATTTTGCTGCGCAATTTATATTCCACAAACACAATATTAATCACAACATATTATTGTGAAGAATTGGGTGGGGGGGTTGATTTCCCCTTGAAGGGATTACACAGCACAATATTATTGTGAAATCAAAAATATCTACCCCTCATCAAATACACAAAAAAACACTAACATACACATCAGTTTCCAGCCTGATGGTGTACGTGTCAATACCTGACATTCATCATTTCTGTCCAGCGGCAGCCTACCTTTTTAATGACTAAAATGAATTCACAATCACAATATGGCTTCAGTTATCAGTCACCTGCTAAACTCAGTTTGCTGTTGAGATTCTGTTTTGCCTAGATAATATTTAGCCTATTGGATGAATGCATAATATTCTGGCTTTGTTCTTGCATTGGTAAATGGTAAAATGATGTGTGCAACCACTTGACTCCAACATTTCCTAAAACATTATTATGAATTTTTTTTTAATGCCCTATATTGTCTTCCTCGTTTCCAAATGTGCTAAATTATTACAAAATGGAGCACTGACAATTTGAAAAACTCAAATTATAATTAACACTTTGTGATATCTATGTGAGTAAAGCAGAATGTCACCCAAACAACACTAATTGGTGTATCACACATGTATTAATGCATAAGAGACTAGAGAGACTTATTCCTTGGAACAGCTGTCTTGGCCACTAAATGCATGAGGAGAGTTTGATTGGATGCTTTGAGACAAGCCAACATGGGGTGGCAGTAGCTCATCTGTAAACGACATGGGCTCTAGTCTGCAGCCAGAGGGCAACTGATCAAGTCCCAGTGAGTGTTGACAAATGTAAAAATGGCGACTTGGAGAGATGCTAGCCTGCTTCCTGGCTGCCGTTGAGGTGCCCTTGAGCAAGGCTCTGTCACCATTAACCCAGCTCAAAAGAGCAGCAGCCTTTATGCACCGCTTTCACGCTTAAATCTCTCTTTGCATGGCTGCTGTGTGACCTGGTTCTGTGTTCTGCGCAGTGTTGGGCAATTTACTTCCAAAATGTAATATATTTCATATTACTAATTACTAATATTACTAATTATTATCATATATATTATTATAATTATATATAACTAATTACTTGCATTTGAAAGTAATACGTTTGCGTGAAGTAATGAGTTACTCAAGTTACTTTTAAGTTACTTTTTTTTTAAACGGAGTTTAATTAATTTAATCATGATTTTGAGATTCTAAAAAGAAAATACAAAATTTGCAACCATAGCTGGTAAAGTTAACTTGAAATGAGGAACTTTATCTACACAGCGTGGGGTATAATGTGAAATATTTTCACTTTATGGTGGGAGATCACTGCCTTGGATTCATATTTGTAATCAAGATGTATTTTTCAGATATTTTAGCATGCTCAATTGAATAGAAGGCTTTATAGAAGTCCATAAAAAAATGATAAAGCCATCACCATTCATTAGATGCTTGTACGACGGCCAGAGTACCAGAGGACCACGGCACGGAGTGGAAGAGCTCCGAGTTCTCCTCCTGGTGGTCAAAACCATGTTTTGGAGTAGATGGGTGGTCAAAACAATATTTTGGAGTGGATGGATGGATGGATGATTGGATGGATAGATTGATAGATTTTATTTTATTTATTAAACAAGTTAGTAAAGTCTCCGAAAATATAAGTAACCCTAGCTTGTCGAATACCCCCCCCCCCCCCAAGCCGGTAGTTAGCCATCTTGCTAGTTAGCAATAGCGATAGCATAACGGCCGATGTGTATTTGAGGGGACTTCCGATGCTCTTTCATTAACCGTCAAGCGACGTCACAAATGTTGTCTTTCTTTTTTCCCCCCCCGAGACCCCTATAAACACTGCTAGTAGTGTCCGTCGTCAGTGTCCAGTGAAGATGTCAAACGCACAGGTGTACAGACTTCTCCAAGTTCCCAACGCGGATTTAGGCATGATGACCAGCGATCAAATTCAGGTAGGGAAAAGAATTAATCATACATTTAATGCACATGAGGAAACTTTTTTGAAACATGCATGCATACAAACAATTACAATTCAGTTGGAAAAAGTTTTTTTTTTTTTTTTTTTATCTTGAGCGGGGATGAAACATACTATCAAGAAAGTACAGTAATTGTGTTTCTTACTGCATATGCTGCTGCAACTGCATTTCCTTTCTCAGAGATAATTTTAAATGTTTAACTTATAGTGTTTCAAATGCTAAGTGAGGAATTCTTTTTAGATGTAAATGAAGAAAAGTCCAGTTTTTGGGCTGCATGAAAAACTCAAGTAGTCCAAAGTCCAACCTTGTTTTAATGTAAAAAACAAAACAAAAACAAAACCGTTCATATGTAGATACATGTTGCTACTCAAAGTGATAACGTTTTTTGTTTTTTTTCTTCTCAGGTTAATGGCACACCAATGGTGTTAGGCCATCTTCCTATACGAGTTATGTAAGTAACAAACAAATGTGTGCATCTTCATACATGCTTCTTGTTGCCTAACGTGTGTCATGTGTGCAGAATTGGACAGGATTCCTATCAGTTGGCACCTGTGACTTACCTTCTCCCTTCTCTATCACCAACACCACAAACATCTAAGTCCTCGCAGTAAGTATTAAGTATTCTCTTAAAAATTAAATCCTTGAGTGGCTACACACTTACACTTTTGTATTCCCAACAGGAGAAAGAGGACAACAGAACCCCAGAACAAGCCTTACATTAAAAAGCCACCGAATGCCTTCATGCTCTTCATGAAGGAGCAGCGGCCCATCATGCAGGCCCAAATCTTAAATGCAGGCGCAGTTTCCAAAGACAGCGCCACAGTCAATAAGATCTTGGGTCAAAAGGTGAGTGCTCTCGTCCTCTTTGCTTGTACGGTGGTGGTATGCATGCGTGTGCTGACACTTTCGATTATGCCCGCAGTGGAAGTCACTGACGGCTGGTGAGCAGAAGAAGTACTTTGACGAATCGGAGCGGCTCAGCCAAATTCACACCAATATGTACCCTGACTGGTCCTACAGAGAGAATTACGTGAGTCCCGCTTGTCGTTTAGTCGGAACACAGTGGAACAATTAATTACTTGTGTAATGACTGTCTTTTGTTTTGTGCAGGGCAAAAAGAAGAAGAGAGTGTGGTCCCGTCAAGGCACCAGTTCAAACTATCTGACCAGCAGTAAGTAGAAAATCCGCTCACAGCCAAATCAAGCCGAAAATTTTCTTTGAGAACTAGTCTACAAGATATTCTGAAATTTGTGGAATACGAATTAGGCAGTTGAATCCATTCATGACATTTTGTCCTGTACCGCCCCCTGCTGTTGGCAGAAATTGACATCGTGACCGCTGGCTCGCATTGACATCAGTTTCAGTTGATAGCAGGGTAGTAGGACAAAGTGGCCGATTAATCTAATTCTTATTCCACGATTAGATGAGTTGGAGCAAATAGAACATTGAAAATGTTTGCCTTTCAATAGAAAACTTGAATATCATAACTAAAAATATTGTACTGATGAAAAATATATATATATTTTAGGACACAATCTTGCATTGAATCTCACCAGATGATGTCAATTGGTCTCATGAGTGACTGGTGTTTTGCGTTTGTTTACAGCGTCTGCACCCGAGGTTCCCGTGCAGGCCCCCATGCCGTGCACATACACTCTGCATGAGGAACCCACGGCGGATCCGATCTCCACCCACTCAGAGGAGGTGATGGGATCGGCCGAGGCACCCTCGACATCCGCTCATGTCCAGCATGAGGGGCTTGAAGAGGACGTGTTCGCTCCCGTCTTAAAGGAGTTGGAGGAAGCGTTGAAATCCTCGGCTTCCACATCCACCAACAACCTGGATGAGGAGGCCATGACCGCCTACCTTTATAAGCAGCTGGAAGCCTTGGAGGCGGCGGAAGCGGCGGCCGAGGAACCCTCAGACCCATCCTCATCCTCGTTCACCTGCAGCCTCTTTGAGAGGCCTGAGGAGGAACTGACCACCCTTTTTAAGGAGCTGGAAAACCTGGAGGCTGAAGCCGAGGCGGCCTCAACCTCCTTTTCATCTTCAGCCTCCTTTTCGTCTTCAGCCTCCTTTTTGTCTTCAGCCTCCTTTTCGTCTTCAGCCTCCTTTTCGTCCTCGTTCACCTCCTGCTGCTCCTAAGGCGCGGAGTAGAAATGGACAAGGCACAGAGTGCACTGAGTGACTGGATTATTTATATTTTTGTTTTTACATCTACTCTGAAGTGCGTGTTAATGTTTTTTACAAAATTATTTTATGAATTTTATTTTGTGTGTAAATGTCCTAAGGACAATTAAAAGCAAATGCAAACTGTACCGAAAGTTTCTTTTTTTATTATGAATGAAAACAATGTGCTACAAAATTATCATCTTGTTTTTTTTATTCTAAAAAACATTTGATAAGTAATAAGTATTGAGTTTTTTTTTTTAACACGGAGGCACACTGTGACTTAAGGTAGATGATCACATGACACATTTGACAGCAGTGAGCTAAAAGGCATGCAGGTGCAATATAAGGCTAGTTCAATTACTTTTACAAACATAAAATGACCCAACTTGGGTGTTGAAGATCAGTGTCTGGCAGCCTTACAAATTTTGTCATAAACCTCTGGGAATGCTTCCTTATAGATCTGTTTGGTCCAAAAGGAATTAACATAATTATAGTGTTTCTATTTTTTTTTTAATTGGTCTTAATATTTTTAAATGCTTAAACATTTTCTTGTTTTGTACCACAAAATAATCATTGAAGTCATCGTGATTATTACTTTTTCCATAATCGCAGCCCTATTAAAATACTCAAAGATATTGTAATTGGAATAAGATCATACAACACACTTCCAAAATGTGATCGCTCCTATTCTGTAGTAAGCCACAAGATGGCGATCAAGCCAGGTTACTGGCGTGAGGGCCCCAAGCAACTTCCTTGCTTGCCTTGTGGACAAGATTCGCCTAATTTGGGTAATAACAAAAAACAAACAAACAAACAAACAAAAACATGAGAACTCTTCACGTTTAATTTCTTACTCTCTTATCTTATTTGGCTCGGCGTGCTCGCTCATGCTGCCCGTCATGATGACGGCGGAGTACAGCGTGAACTGGATGCCGTCCACGAAAGTGTTGCCCTTGTCGCGGAACGCCTCAGCGAAGCGGCGGCAGATGTTGTCCAGGCCTCGAAACCATTAAAAGAAAAACGAAAAAAAGAAAAAATTATAATCATTAAAAAATCATGATCCCAATCTACAGCTTGTCAGATTATTTTGACAACAAATGTCGTACAGATTTAACTTTTAAATGAATGAGTACAAAAAGAGCACTGAACCATTAAAAAAAATGTAATTCAGATTGACCTATACAAATAAAGCCGTAGTACTTTCAGCTAGCTTAAAATTATTCAGCTCGCTAAAACACGAGGTACGGGTGAAGAGATTGTTTTGTTTTTCTTAAACTTCTTTACAGACATAAAATGTACTGCAATTTGACATTTCAATTTAATCAGCAGTTTAAATGTGACCATGCTGTTAGATGAATCACAAGATTTCTTTTTTTTTTTTTTTTTTACAGTGCCATGTACACATTTTAATTGTATTAACCAAAAGTCACTTTGACTTCTTTTGTGTGTTTATATTTATTTATTTATTTATTCTTTAAACAAGTTCGCAACGTCTCCGAAAATATAAGTAACTCTAGCTTGTCGAAATGGCGGCGAGCACATCCTAGCTCCCCCCCCAGTCATGTCCAGCGTTAGTTAGCCATCTTGCGAGTTAGCAATAGCATTAGCGTAACGGCCGATGTTTATTTTTTGGGGAACTTCCGATGCTCTTTCATTAACCGTCGAGCGACGTCACAAATGTTGTCCATCGCCCTTGTGATTGGCTAAATTTCGGGATTTTTATTTTTTTCCCGAGACCCCTATAAACACTGCTAGTAGTGTCCGTCGTCAGTGTCCAGTGAAGATGTCAAACGCACAGGTGTACAGACTTCTCCAAGTTCCCAACGCGGATTTAGGCATGATGACCAGCGATCAAATTCAGGTAGGGAAAAGAATTAAGCATACATTTAATGCACATGAGGAAACTTTTTTGGAACATGCATGCATACAAACAATTACAATTCAGTTGGAACAAGTTTTTTTTTTTTTTTTTTTTTTTTTATCTTGAGCGGGGATGAAACATACTATCAAGAAAGTACAGTAATTGTGTTTCTTACTGCATATGCTGCTGCAACTGCATTTCCTTTCTCAGAGATAATTTTAAATGTTTAACTTATAGTGTTTCAAATGCTTAGTGAGGAATTCTTTTTAGATGTAAATGAAGAAAAGTCCAGTTTTTGGGCTGCATGAAAAACTCAAGTAGTCCAAAGTCCAACCTTGTTTTAATGTTAAAAAACAAAACAAAACCGTTCATATGTAGATCCATGTTGCTACTCCAAGTGATAACGTTTTTTTTTTTTTTTTTTTTTTTTCTTCTCAGGTTAATGGCACACCAATGGTGTTAGGCCATCTTCCTATACGAGTTATGTAAGTAACAAACAAATGTGTGCATCTTCATACATGCTTCTTGTTGCCTAACGTGTGTCATGTGTGCAGAATTGGACAGGATTCCTATCAGTTGGCACCTGTTACTTACCTTCTCCCTGCTCTATCACCAACACCACAAACATCTAAGTCCTCGCAGTAAGTATTAAGTATTCTCTTTAAAAAAGAAAAAATCCTTGAGTGGCTACACACTTACACTTTTGTATTCCCAACAGGAGAAAGAGGACAACAGAACCCCAGAACAACAAGCCTTACATTAAAAAGCCACCGAATGCCTTCATGCTCTTCATGAAGGAGCAGCGGCCGATCATGCAGGCCCAAATCTTAAATGCAGGCGCAGTTCCCAAAGACAGCGCCACAGTCAATAAGATCTTGGGTCAAAAGGTGAGTGCTCTCGTCCTCTTTGCTTGTACGGTGGTGGTATGCATGCGTGTGCTGACTTTCGATTATGCCCGCAGTGGAAGTCACTGACGGCTGGTGAGCAGAAGAAGTACTTTGATGAATCGGAGCGGCTCAGCCAAATTCATGCCAACATGTACCCTGACTGGTCCTACAGAGAGAATTACGTGAGTCCCGTTTGTCGTTTAGTCGGAACACAGCGGAACAATTAATTACTTGTGGAATGACTGTCTTGTTTTGTGCAGGGCAAAAAGAAGAAGAGAGTGTGGTCCCGTCAAGGCACCAGTTCAAACTATCTGACCAGCAGTAAGTAGAAAATCCACTCACAGCCAAATCAAGGCGAACATTTTCTTTGAGAACTAGTCTACAAGATATTCTGAAATTTGTGGATTACGAATTAGGCAATTGAATCCATTCATGACATTTTGTCCTGTACCACCCCCTGCTGTTGGCAGAAATTGACATCGTGACCGCTGGCTCGCATTGACATCAGTTTCAGTCGATAGCAGGGTAGTAGAACAAAGTGGCCGATTAATCTACTTCTCATTCCACGATTAGATGAGTTGGAGCAAATAGAACATTGAAAATGTTTGCCTTTCAATAGAAAACTTGAATATCATAACTAAAAATATTGTCCTGATGAAAAATATATATATATTTTAGGACACAATCTTGCATTGAATCTCACCAGATGATGTCAATTGGTCTCATGAGTGACTGGTGTTTTGCGTTTGTTTACAGCGTCTGCACCCGAGGTTCCCGTGCAGGGCCCCATGCCGTGCACACACACTCTGCATGAGGAACCCACGGCGGATCCGATCTCCACCCACTCAGAGGAGGTGATGGGATCGGCCGAGGCACCCTCGACATCCGCTAACGTCCAGCATGAGGGGCTTGAGGAGGACGTGTTCGCTACCGTCTTCAAGGAGCTGGAGGAAGCGTTGGACTCCTCGGCCTCCACATCCACCAACAACCTGGATGAGGAGGCCATGACCTCCTACCTTTATAAGCAGCTGGAAGCCTTGGAGGCGGCGGCCGAGGAACCCTCAGACCCATCCTCATCCTCGTTCACCTGCAGCCTCTTTGAGAGGCCTGAGGAGGAACTGACCACCCTTTTTAAGGAGCTGGAAAACCTGGAGGCTGAGGCGGCCTCAACCTCCTTTTCGTCTTCAGCCTCCTTTTTGTCTTCAGCCTCCTTTTCGTCCTCGTTCACCTCCTGCTGCTCCTAAGGTGCGGAGTAGAAATGGACAAGGCACAGAGTGCACTGAGTGACTGGATTATTTATATTTTTGTTTTTACATCTACTCTGAAGTGCGTGTTAATGTTTTTTACAAAATTATTTTATGAATTTTATTTTGTGTGTAAATGTCCTAAGGACAAATAAAAGCAAATGCAAACTACCGAAAGTTTCATTTTTTATTATGAATGAAAACAATGTGCTACAAAATTATCATCTTGTTTTTTTATTCTAAAAAACATTTGATAAGTAATAAGTATTGAGGGTTTTTTTTAACACGGAGGAACACTGTGACTTAAGGTAGATGATCACATGACACATTTGACAGCAGTGAGCTAAAAGGCATGCAGGTGCAATATAAGGCAAGTTCAATTACTTTTACAAACATAAAATGACCCAACTTGGGTGTTGAAGATCAGTGTCTGGCAGCCTTACAAATTTTGTCATAAACCTCCGGGAATGCTTCCTTATAGATCTGTTTGGTCCAAAAGGAATTAACATAATTATAGTGTTTCTATTTTTTTTTAATTGGTCTTAATATTTTTAAATGCTTAAACATTTTCTTGTTTTGTACCACAAAATAATCATTTAAGTCATCGTGATTATTACTTTTTCCATAATCGCAGCCCTATTAAAATACTCAAAGATATTGTAATTGGAATAAGATCATACAACACACTTCCAAAATGTGATCGCTATTCTGTAGTAAGCCACAAGATGGCGATCAAGCCAGGTTACTGGCGTGAGGGCCCCAAGCAACTTCCTTGCTTGCCTTGTGGACAAGATTCGCCTAATTTGGGTAATAACAAAAAACAAACAAACAAACAAACAAAAACATGAGAACTCCACGTTTAATTTCTTACTCTCTTACCTTATCTGGCTCGGCGTGCTCGCTCATGCTGCCCGTCATGATGACGGCGGAGTACAGCGTGAACTGGATGCCGTCCACGAAAGTGTTGCCCTTGTCGCGGAACGCCTCAGCGAAGCGGCGGCAGATATTGTCCAGGCCTCGAAACCATTAAAAGAAAAAAGAAAAAAAGAAAAAATTATAATCATTAAAAAATCATGAGCCCAATCTACAGCTTGTTGTCAAATTATTTTGACAACAAATGTCGTACAGATTTAACTTTTAAATGAATGAGTACAAAAAGAGCACTGAACCATTAAAAAAAATGTAATTCAGATTGACCTATACAAATAAAGCCGTAGTACTTTCAGCTAGCTTAAAATTATTCAGCTCGCTAAAACACGAGGTACGGGTGAAGAGATTGTTTTGTTTTTCTTAAACTTCTTTACAGACATAAAATGTACTGCAATTTGACATTTCAATTTAATCAACAGTTTAAATGTGACCATGCTGTTCGATGAATCACAAGATTTCTTTTTTTTTTTTTACAGTGCCATGTACACATTTTAATTGTATTAACCAAAAGTCACTTTGACTTCTTTTGTGTGTTTATATTTATTTATTTATTCTTTAAACAAGTTCGCAACGTCTCCGAAAATATAAGTAACTCTAGCTTGTCGAAATGGCGGCGAGCACATCCTAGACCCCCCCCAGTCATGTCCAGCGTTAGTTAGCCATCTTGCTAGTTAGCAATAGCATTAGCGTAACGGCCGATGTTTATTTTTTGGGGAACTTCCGATGCTCTTTCATTAACCGTCGAGCGACGTCACAAATGTTGTCCATCGCCCTTGTGATTGGCTAAATTTCGGGATTTTTTATTTTTTCCCGAGACCCCTATAAACACTGCTAGTAGTGTCCGTCGTCAGTGTCCAGTGAAGATGTCAAACGCACAGGTGTACAGACTTCTCCAAGTTCCCAACGCGGATTTAGGCATGATGACCAGCGATCAAATTCAGGTAGGGAAAAGAATTAAGCATACATTTAATGCACATGAGGAAACTTTTTTTGGAACATGCATGCATACAAACAATTACAATTCAGTTGGAACAAGTTTTTTTTGTTTTTTTTTTATCTTGAGCGGGGATGAAACATACTATCAAGAAAGTACAGTAATTGTGTTTCTTACTGCATATGCTGCTGCAACTGCATTTCCTTTCTCAGAGATAATTTTAAATGTTTAACTTATAGTGTTTCAAATGCTTAGTGAGGAATTCTTTTTAGATGTAAATGAAGAAAAGTCCAGTTTTTGGGCTGCATGAAAAACTCAAGTAGTCCAAAGTCCAACCTTGTTTTAATGTTAAAAAAACAAAACAAAACCGTTCATATATAGATACATGTTGCTACTCCAAGTGATAACGTTTTTTTTTTTCTTTTTTTCTTCTCAGGTTAATGGCACACCAATGGTGTTAGGCCATCTTCCTATACGAGTTATGTAAGTAACAAACAAATGTGTGCATCTTCATACATGCTTCTTGTTGCCAAACGTGTGTCATGTGTGCAGAATTGGACAGGATTCCTATCAGTTGGCACCTGTTACTTACCTTCTCCCTCCTCTATCACCAACACCACAAACATCTAAGTCCTCGCAGTAAGTATTAAGTATTCTCTTTAAAAAAAAATAATAATCCTTGAGTGGCTACACACTTACACTTTTGTATTCCCAACAGGAGAAAGAGGACAACAGAACCCCAGAACAAGCCTTACATTAAAAAGCCACCGAATGCCTTCATGCTCTTCATGAAGGAACAGCGGCCCATCATGCAGGCCCAAATCTTAAATGCAGGCGCAGTTCCCAAAGACAGCGCCACAGTCAATAAGATCTTGGGTCAAAAGGTGAGTGCTCTCGTCCTCTTTGCTTGTACGGTGGTGGTATGCATGCGTGTGCTGACACTTTCGATTATGCCCGCAGTGGAAGTCACTGACGGCTGGTGAGCAGAAGAAGTACTTTGATGAATCGGAGCGGCTCAGCCAAATTCACGCCAATATGTACCCTGACTGGTCCTACAGAGAGAATTACGTGAGTCCCGCTTGTCGTTTAGTCGGAACACAGTGGAACAATTAATTACTTGTGGAATGACTGTCTTTTGTTTTGTGCAGGGCAAAAAGAAGAAGAGAGTGTGGTCCCGTCAAGGCACCAGTTTAAACTATCTGACCAGCAGTAAGTAGAAAATCCGCTCACAGCCAAATCAAGCCGAAAATTTTCTTTGAGAACTAGTCTACAAGATATTCTGAAATTTGTGGAATACGAATTAGGCAGTTGAATCCATTCATGACATTTTGTCCTGTACCGCCCCCTGCTGTTGGCAGAAATTGACATCGTGACCGCTGGCTCGCATTGACATCAGTTTCAGTCGATAGCAGGGTAGTAGAACAAAGTGGCCGATTAATCTACTTCTCATTCCACGATTAGATGAGTTGGAGCAAATAGAACATTGAAAATGTTTGCCTTTCAATAGAAAACTTGAATATCATAACTAAAAATATTGTCCTGATGAAAAATATATATATATTTTAGGACACAATCTTGCATTGAATCTCACCAGATGATGTCAATTGGTCTCATGAGTGACTGGTGTTTTGCGTTTGTTTACAGCGTCTGCACCCGAGGTTCCCGTGCAGGGCCCCATGCCGTGCACATACACTCTGCATGAGGAACCCACGGCGGATCCGATCTCCACCCACTCAGAGGAGGTGATGGGATCGGCCGAGGCACCCTCGACATCCGCTAACGTCCAGCATGAGGGGCTTGAGGAGGACGAGTTCGCTACTGTCTTCAAGGAGCTGGAGGAAGCGTTGGAATCCTCCGCCTTCACATCCACCAACAACCTGGATGAGGAGGCCATGACCGCCTACCTTTATAAGCAGCTGGAAGCCTTGGAGGCGGCGGAAGCGGTGGCCGGGGAACCCTCAGCCCCATCCTTTTCCACCTGCAGCCTGTTTGAGAGGCCTGAGGAAGAACTGACCTTCACCCTTTTTAGGGAGCTGGAAAACCTGGAGGCTGAAGCCGAGGCAACCTCAACCTCCTTTTTGTCTTCAGCCTCCTTTTCGTCTTCAGCCTCCTTTTTGTCTTCAGCCTCCTTTTCGTCCTCGTTCACCTCCTGCTGCTCTTAAGGCGCGGAGAAGAAATGGACAAGGCACAAAGTGCGCTGGGTGACTGGATTATTTATATTTTTGTTTTTACATCTACTCTGAAGTGCGTGTTAATGTTTTTTACAAAATTATTTTATGAATTTTATTTTGTGTGTAAATGTCCTAAGGACAAATAAAAGCAAATGCAAACTGTATCGAAAGTTTCATTTTTTATTATGAATGAAAACAATGTGCTACAAAATTAGCATCTTGTTTTTTTATTCTAAAAAACATTTGATAAGTAATAAGTATTATGTTTTTTTTTTGTTTTTTTTTTTAACATGGAGGCACTCTGTGACTTAAGGTAGATGATCACATGACACATTTGATAGCAGTGAGCTAAAAGGCATGCAGGTGCAATATAAGGCAAGTTCAATTCCTTTTATAAACATAAAATGACCCAACTTGGCTGTTGAAGATCAGTGTCTGGCAGCCTGACAAATTTTGTCGGGAATGCGTCCTTATAGATCTGTTTGGTCCAAAAGGAATTAACATAATTATAGTGTTTCTATTTTTTTTTTTAATTGGTCTTAATATTTTTAAATGCTTAAACATTTTCTTGTTTTGTACCACAAAATAATCATTTGAGTCATCGTGATTATTACTTTTTCCATAATCGCAGCCCTATTAAAATACTCAAAGATATTGTAATTGGAATAAGATCATACAACACACTTCCAAAATGTGATCGCTATTCTGTAGTAAGCCACAAGATGGCGACCAAGCCAGGTTACTGGCTCGAGGGCCCCAAGCAGCTTCCTTGCTTGCCTTGTGGACAAGATTCGCCTAATTTGGGTAATACAAAAAAACAACATAAGAACTCTTCACGTTTAATTTCTTACTCTCTTATCTTATTTGGCTCGGCGTGCTCGCTCATGCTGCCCGTCATGATGACGGCGGAGTACAGCGTGAACTGGATGCCGTCCACGAAAGTGTTGCCGTTGTCGCGGAACGCCTCAGTGAAGCGGCGGCAGATGTTGTCCAGGCCTCGAAACCATTAAAAGAAAAAAGAAAAAAAGAAAAAATTATAATCATTAAAAAATCATGAGCCCAATCTACAGCTTGTTGTCAAATTATTTTGACAAATGTCGTACAGATTTAACTTTTAAATGAATGAGTACAAAAAGAGCACTGAACCATTAAAACAAATGTAATTCAGATTGACCTATACAAATAAAGCCGTAGTACTTTCAGCTAGCTTAAAATTATTCAGCTCGCTAAAACGCGAGGTACGGGTGAAGAGATTGTTTTGTTTTTCTTAAACTTCTTTACAGACATAAAATGTACTGCAATTTGACATTTCAATTTAATCAGCAGTTTAAATGTGACCATGCTGTTAGATGAATCACAAGATTTCTTTTTTTTTTACAGTACCATGTACACATTTTAATTGTATTAGCCAAAAGTCACTTTGACTTCTTTTGTGTGTTTATATTTATTTATTTATTCTTTAAACAAGTTCGCAACGTCTCCGAAAATGTAAGTAACTCTAGCTTGTCGAAATGGCGGCGAGCACATCCTAGACCCCCCCCCCAGTCATGTCCAGCGTTAGTTAGCCATCTTGCTAGTTAGCAATAGCATTAGCGTAACGGCCGATGTTTATTTTTTCGGGAACTTCCGATACTCTTTCATTAACCGTCGAGTGACGTCACAAATGTTGTCCATCGCCCTTGTGATTGGCTAAATTTCGGGATTTTTTATTTTTTCCCGAGACCCCTATAAACACTGCTAGTAGTGTCCGTCGTCAGTGTCCAGTGAAGATGTCAAACGCACAGGTGTACAGACTTCTCCAAGTTCCCAACGCGGATTTAGGCATGATGACCAGCGATCAAATTCAGGTAGGGAAAAGAATTAAGCATAAATTTAATGCACATGAGGAAACTTTTTTGGAACATGCATGCATACAAACAATTACAATTCAGTTGGAACAAGTTTTTTTTTTTTTTTTATCTTGAGCGGGGATGAAACATACTATCAAGAAAGTACAGTAATTGTGTTTCTTACTGCATATGCTGCTGCAACTGCATTTCCTTTCTCAGAGATAATTTTAAATGTTTAACTTATAGTGTTTCAAATGCTTAGTGAGGAATTCTTTTTAGATGTAAATGAAGAAAAGTCCAGTTTTTGGGCTGCATGAAAAACTCAAGTAGTCCAAAGTCCAACCTTGTTTTAATGTTAAAAAAACAAAACAAAACCGTTCATATGTAGATACATGTTGCTACTCCAAGTGATAACGTTTTCTTTTCTTTTTTTCTTCTCAGGTTAATGGCACACCAATGGTGTTAGGCCATCTTCCTATACGAGTTATGTAAGTAACAAACAAATGTGTGCATCTTCATACATGCTTCTTGTTGCCTAACGTGTCATGTGTGCAGAATTGGACAGGATTCCTATCAGTTGGCACCTGTTACTTACCTTCTCCCTGCTCTATCACCAACACCACAAACATCTAAGTCCTCGCAGTAAGTATTAAGTATTCTCTTTTTAAAAAAAAAAAAAAATCCTTGAGTGGCTACACACTTACACTTTTGTATTCCCAACAGGAGAAAGAGGACTACAGAACCCCAGAACAAGCCTTACATTAAAAAGCCACCGAATGCCTTCATGCTCTTCATGAAGGAGCAGCGGCCGATCATGCAGGCCCAAATCTTAAATGCAGGCGCAGTTCCCAAAGACAGCGCCACAGTCAATAAGATCTTGGGTCAAAAGGTGAGTGCTCTCGTCCTCTTTGCTTGTACGGTGGTGGTATGCATGCATGTGCTGACACTTTCGTTTATGCCCGCAGTGGAAGTCACTGACGGCTGGTGAGCAGAAGAAGTACTTTGACGAATCGGAGCAGCTCAGCCAAATTCACACCAACATGTACCCTGACTGGTCCTACAGAGAGAATTACGTGAGTCCCGTTTGTCGTTTAGTCGGAACACAGTGGAACAATTAATTACTTGTGTAATGACTGTCTTGTTTTGTGCAGGGCAAAAAGAAGAAGAGAGTGTGGTCCCGTCAAGGCACCAGTTCAAACTATCTGACCAGCAGTAAGTAGAAAATCCACTCACAGCCAAATCAAGGCGAACATTTTCTTTGAGAACTAGTCTACAAGATATTCTGAAATTTGTGGATTACGAATTAGGCAATTGAATCCATTCATGACATTTTGTCCTGTACCGCCCCCTGCTGTTGACAGAAATTGACATCGTGACCACTGGCTCGAGTCGATAGCAGGGTCGTAGGACAAAGTGGCCGATTAAGCTACTTCTTATTCCACAATTCGATGAGTTGGAGCATATAGAACATTGTGCAATGAAAATGTTTGCCTTTCAATAGAAAACTTGAATATCATAACTACAAATATTGTACTGATGAAAATATATATATATATATTTTAGGACACAATCTTGCATTGAATCTCACCAGATGATGTCAATTGGTCTCACGAGTGACTGGTGTTTTGCATTTGTTTACAGCGTCTGCACCCGAGGTTCCCGTGCAGGCTCCCATGCCGCGCACACACACTGCATGAGGAACCCACGGCGGATCCGGTCTCCACCCACACAGAGGAGGTGATGGGATCGGCCGAGGCACCCTCAACATCCGCTCACGTCCAGCATGAGGGGCTTGAGGAGGACGTGTTCGCTACCGTCTTAAAGGAGCTGGAGGAAGCGTTGAAATCCTCCGCCTTCACATCCACCAACAACCTGGATGGAGGAGGCCATGACCGCCTTCCTTTATAAGCAGCTGGAAGCCTTGGAGGCGGCGGAAGCGGTGGCCGAGGAACCCTCAGACCCATCCTCATCCTCGTTCACCTGCAGCCTCTTTGAGAGGCCTGAGTAGGAACTGACCACCCTTTTTAAGGAGCTGGAAAACCTGGAGGCTGAGGCGGCCTCAACCTCCTTTTCATCTTCAGCCTCCTTTTCGTCCTCGTTCACCTCTTGCTGCTCCTAAGGCGCGGAGTAGAAATGGACAAGGCACAGAGTGCGCTGGGTGACTGGATTATTTATATTTTTGTTTTTCATCTACTCTGAAGTGCGTGTTAATGTTTTTTACAAAATTATTTTATGAATTTTATTTTGTGTGTAAATGTCCTAAGGACAAATAAAAGCAAATGCAAACTGTACCGAAAGTTTCATTTTTTATTATGAATGAAAACAATGTGCTACAAAATCAGCATCTTGTTTTTTTATTCTAAAAAACATTTGATAAGTAATAAGTATTGAGTTTTTTTTTTTTAACACGGAGGCACACTGTGACTTAAGGTAGATGATCACATGACACATTTGACAGCAGTGAGCGAAAAGGCATGCAGGTGCAATATAAGGCAAGTTCAATTCCTTTTACAAACATAAAATGACCCAACTTCGCTGTTGAAGATCAGTGTCTGGCAGCCTGACAAATTTTGTCATAAACCTCCGGGAATGTTTCCTTATAGATCTGTTTGGTCCAAAAGGAATTAACATAATTATAGTGTTTCTATTTTTTTTTAAATTGGTCTTAATATTTTTAAATGCTTAAACATTTTCTTGTTTTGTACCACAAAATAATCATTTAAGTCATCGTGATTATTACTTCTTCCATAATCGCAGCCCTATTAAAATACTCAAAGATATTGTAATTGGAATAAGATCATACAACACACTTCCAAAATATGATCGCTACTATTCTGTAGTAAGCCACAAGATGGCGATCAAGCCAGGTTACTGGCGTGAGGGCCCCAAGCAACTTCCTTGCTTGCCTTGTGGACAAGATTCGCCTAATTTGGGTAATAAAAAAAACATAAGAACTCTTCACGTTTAATTTCTTACTCTCTTACCTTATCTGGCTCGGCGTGCTCGCTCATGCTGCCCGTCATGATGACGGCGGAGTACAGCGTGAACTGGATGCCGTCCACCAAAGTGTTGCCCTTGTCGCGGAACGCCTCAGCGAAGCGGCGGCAGATGTTGTCCAGGCCTCGAAACCATGAAAAGAAAAAAGAAAAAAAGAAAAAATTATAATCATTAAAAAATCATGAGCCCAATCTACAGCTTGTTGTCAAATTATTTTGACAACAAATGTCGTACAGATTTAACTTTTAAATGAATGAGTACAAAAAGAGCACTGAACCATTAAAAAAAATGTAATTCAGATTGACCTATACAAATAAAGCCTTAGTACTTTCAGCTAGCTTAAAATTATTCAGCTCGCTAAAACACGAGGTACGGGTGAAGAGATTGTTTTGTTTTTCTTAAACTTCTTTACAGACATAAAATGTACTGCAATTTGACATTTCAATTTAATCAGCAGTTTAAATGTGACCATGCTGTTAGATGAATCACAAGATTTCTTTTTTTTTTTTTTTTACAGTGCCATGTACACATTTTAATTGTATTAACCAAAAGTCACTTTGACTTCTTTTGTGTGTTTATATTTATTTATTTATTCTTTAAACAAGTTCGCAACGTCTCCGAAAATATAAGTAACTCTAGCTTGTCGAAATGGCGGCGAGCACATCCTAGCTCCCCCCCCCAGTCATGTCCAGCGTTAGTTAGCCATCTTGCTAGTTAGCAATAGCATTAGCGTAACGGCCGATGTTTATTTTTTGGGGAACTTCCGATGCTCTTTCATTAACCGTCGAGCGACGTCACAAATGTTGTCCATCGCCCTTGTGATTGGCTAAATTTCGGGATTTTTTATTTTTTCCCGAGACCCCTATAAACACTGCTAGTAGTGTCCGTCGTCAGTGTCCAGTGAAGATGTCAAACGCACAGGTGTACAGACTTCTCCAAGTTCCCAACGCGGATTTAGGCATGATGACCAGCGATCAAATTCAGGTAGGGAAAAGAATTAAGCATAAATTTAATACACATGAGGAAACTTTTTTTGGAACATGCATGCATACAAACAATTACAATTCAGTTGGAAAAAGTTTTTTTTTTTTCATCTTGAGCGGGGATGAAACATACTATCAAGAAAGTACAGTAATTGTGTTTCTTACTGCATATGCTGCTGCAACTGCATTTCCTTTCTCAGAGATAATTTTAAATTTTTAACTTATGTTTCAAATGCTTAGTGAGGAATTCTTTTTAGATGTAAATGAAGAAAAGTCCAGTTTTTGGGCTGCATGAAAAACTCAAGTAGTCCAAAGTCCAACCTTGTTATAATGTTAAAAAACAAAACAAAACCGTTCATATGTAGATACATGTTGCTACTCCAAGTGATAACGTTTTTTTCTTTTCTTTTTTTCTTCTCAGGTTAATGGCACACCAATGGTGTTAGGCCATCTTCCTATACGAGTTATGTAAGTAACAAACAAATGTGTGCATCTTCATACATGCTTCTTGTTGCCTAACGTGTGTCATGTGTGCAGAATTGGACAGGATTCCTATCAGTTGGCACCTGTTACTTACCTTCTCCCTGCTCTATCACCAACACCACAAACATCTAAGTCCTCGCAGTAAGTATTAAGTATTCTCTTTAAAAAAAAAAAATCCTTGAGTGGCTACACACTTACACTTTTGTATTCCCAACAGGAGAAAGAGGACTACAGAACCCCAGAACAAGCCTTACATTAAAAAGCCACCGAATGCCTTCATGCTCTTCATGAAGGAACAGCGGCCCATCATGCAGGCCCAAATCTTAAATGCAGGCGCAGGTCCCAAAGACAGCGCCACAGTCAATAAGATCTTGGGTCAAAAGGTGAGTGCTCTCGTCCTCTTTGCTTGTACGGTGGTGGTATGCATGCGTGTGCTGACACTTTCGATTATGCCCGCAGTGGAAGTCACTGACGGCTGGTGAGCAGAAGAAGTACTTTGACGAATCGGAGCGGCTCAGCCAAATTCATGCCAACATGTACCCTGACTGGTCCTACAGAGAGAATTACGTGAGTTCCGTTTGTCGTTTGGTCGGAACACAGTGGAACAATTAATTACTTGTGGAATGACTGTCTTGTTTTGTGCAGGGCAAAAAGAAGAAGAGAGTGTGGTCCCGTCAAGGCACCAGTTTAAACTATCTGACCAGCAGTAAGTAGAAAATCCACTCACAGCCAAATCAAGGCGAAAATTTTCTTTGAGAACTAGTCTACAAGATATTCTGAAATTTGTGGAATACGAATTAGGCAGTTGAATCCATTCATGACATTTTGTCCTGTACCGCCCCCTGCTGTTGGCAGAAATTGACATCGTGACCGCTGGCTCGCATTGACATCAGTTTCAGTCGATAGCAGGGTAGTAGAACAAAGTGGCCGATTAATCTACTTCTCATTCCACGATTAGATGAGTTGGAGCAAATAGAACATTGAAAATGTTTGCCTTTCAATAGAAAACTTGAATATCATAACTAAAAATATTGTCCTGATGAAAAATATATATATATTTTAGGACACAATCTTGCATTGAATCTCACCAGATGATGTCAATTGGTCTCATGAGTGACTGGTGTTTTGCGTTTGTTTACAGCGTCTGCACCCGAGGTTCCCGTGCAGGGCCCCATGCCGTGCACATACACTCTGCATGAGGAACCCACGGCGGATCCGATCTCCACCCACTCAGAGGAGGTGATGGGATCGGCCGAGGCACCCTCGACATCCGCTAACGTCCAGCATGAGGGGCTTGAGGAGGACGTGTTCGCTACCGTCTTCAAGGAGCTGGAGGAAACGTTGGAATCCTCCGCCTTCACATCCACCAACAACCTGGATGAGGAGGCCATGACCGCCTACCTTTATAAGCAGCTGGAAGCCTTGGAGGCGGCGGAAGCGGTGGCCGGGGAACCCTCAGCCCCATCCTTTTCCACCTGCAGCCTGTTTGAGAGGCCTGAGGAAGAACTGACCTTCACCCTTTTTAAGGAGCTGGAAAACCTGGAGGCTGAAGCCGAGGCAACCTCAACCTCCTTTTCGTCTTCAGCCTCCTTTTCGTCCTCGTTCACCTCCTGCTGCTCCTAAGGCGCGGAGTAGAAATGGACAAGGCACAAAGTGCGCTGGGTGACTGGATTATTTATATTTTTGTTTTTACATCTACTCTGAAGTGCGTGTTAATGTTTTTTACAAAATTATTTTATGAATTTTATTTTGTGTGTAAATGTCCTAAGGACAAATAAAAGCAAATGCAAACTGTATCGAAAGTTTCATTTTTTTATTATGAATGAAAACAATGTGCTACAAAATTAGCATCTTGTTTTTTTATTCTAAAAAACATTTGATAAGTAATAAGTATTGAGTTGTTTTTTGTTTGTTTTTTGTTTTTTTTAACATGGAGGCACTCTGTGACTTAAGGTAGATGATCACATGACACATTTGACAGCAGTGAGCTAAAAGGCATGCAGGTGCAATATAAGGCAAGTTCAATTCCTTTTATAAACATAAAATGACCCAACTTGGCTGTTGAAGATCAGTGTCTGGCAGCCTTACAAATTTTGTCATAAACCTCCGGGAATGCTTCCTTATAGATCTGTTTGGTCCAAAAGGAATTAACATAATTATAGTGTTTCTATTTTTTTTTTAATTGGTCTTAATATTTTTAAATGCTTAAACATTTTCTTGTTTTGTACCACAAAATAATAATTTAAGTCATCGTGATTATTACTTTTTCCATAATCGCAGCCCTATTAAAATACTCAAAGATATTGTAATTGGAATAAGATCATACAACACACTTCCAAAATGTGATCGCTATTCTGTAGTAAGCCACAAGATGGCGATCAAGCCAGGTTACTGGCGTGAGGGCCCCAAGCAACTTCCTTGCTTGCCTTGTGGACAAGATTCGCCTAATTTGGGTAATAACAAAAAACAAACAAACAAACAAACAAAAACATGAGAACTCTTCACGTTTAATTTCTTACTCTCTTACCTTATCTGGCTCGGCGTGCTCGCTCATGTTGCCCGTCATGATGACGGCGGAGTACAGCGTGAACTGGATGCCGTCCACGAAAGTGTTGCCCTTGTCGCGGAACGCCTCAGCGAAGCGGCGGCAGATGTTGTCCAGGCCTCGAAACCATTAAAAGAAAAACGAAAAAAAGAAAAAATTATAATCATTAAAAAATCATGAGCCCAATCTACAGCTTGTTGTCAAATTATTTTGACAACAAATGTCGTACAGATTTAACTTTTAAATGAATGAGTACAAAAAGAGCACTGAACCATTATTATTTTTTTTAATTCAGATTGACCTATACAAATAAAGCCGTAGTACTTTCAGCTAACTTAAAATTATTCAGCTCGCTAAAACACGAGGTACGGGTGAAGAGATTGTTTTGTTTTTCTTAAACTTCTTTACAGACATAAAATGTACTGCAATTTGACATTTCAATTTAATCAGCAGTTTAAATGTGACCATGCTGTTAGATGAATCACAAGATTTCTTTTTTTTTTTTTTACAGTGCCATGTACACATTTTAATTGTATTAACCAAAAGTCACTTTGACTTCTTTTGTGTGTTTATATTTATTTATTTATTCTTTAAACAAGTTCGCAACGTCTCCGAAAATATAAGTAACTCTAGCTTGTCGAAATGGCGGCGAGCACATCCTAGCCCCCCCCCCCCCAGTCATGTCCAGCGTTAGTTAGCCATCTTGCGAGTTAGCAATAGCATTAGCGTAACGGCCGATGTTTATTTTTTGGGGAACTTCCGATGCTCTTTCATTAACCGTCGAGCGACGTCACAAATGTTGTCCATCGCCCTTGTGATTGGCTAAATTTCGTTTTTTTTTTTTTTTTTTTCCGAGACCCCGAAACACTGCTAGTAGTGTCCGTCGTCAGTGTCCAGTGAAGATGTCAAACGCACAGGTGTACAGACTTCTCCAAGTTCCCAACGCGGATTTAGGCATGATGACCAGCGATCAAACTCAGGTAGGGAAAAGAATTAAGCATAAATTTAATGCACATGAGGAAACCTTTTTTGGAACATGCATGCATACAAACAATTACAATTCAGTTGGAACACGTTTTTTTTATTTTAATTTTAATCTTGAGCGGGGATGAAACATACTATCAAGAAAGTACAGTAATTGTGTTTCTTACTGCATATGCTGCTGCAACTGCATTTCCTTTCTCAGAGATAATTTTAAATGTTTAACTTATAGTGTTTCAAATGCTTTGTGAGGAATTCTTTTTAGATGTAAATGAATAAAAGTCCAGTTTTTGGGCTGCATGAAAAACTCAAGTAGTCCAAAGTCCAACCTCGTTTTAATGTTAAAAAACAAAACAAAACCGTTCATATGTAGATACATGTTGCTACTCAAAGTGATAACGTTTTTTGTTTTTTTCTTCTTCTCAGGTTAATGGCACACCAATGGTGTTAGGCCATCTTCCTATACGAGTTATGTAAGTAACAAACAAATGTGTGCATTTTCATACATGCTTCTTGTTGCCTAACGTGTGTCATGTGTGCAGAATTGGACAGGATTCCTATCAGTTGGCACCTGTTACTTACCTTCTCCCTCCTCTATCACCAACACCACAAACATCTAAGTCCTCGCAGTAAGTATTAAGTATTCTCTTTAAAAAAAAAAAATAAAATCCTTGAGTGGCTACACACTTACACTTTTGTATTCCCAACAGGAGAAAGAGGACAACAGAACCCCAGAACAAGCCTTACATTAAAAAGCCACCGAATGCCTTCATGCTCTTCATGAAGGAACAGCGGCCCATCATGCAGGCCCAAATCTTAAATGCAGGCGCAGTTCCCAAAGACAGCGCCACAGTCAATAAGATCTTGGGTCAAAAGGTGAGTGCTCTCGTCCTCTTTGCTTGTACGGTGGTGGTATGCATGCGTGTGCTGACACTTTCGATTATGCCCGCAGTGGAAGTCACTGACGGCTGGTGAGCAGAAGAAGTACTTTGACGAATCGGAGCGGCTCAGCCAAATTCACACCAATATGTACCCTGACTGGTCCTACAGAGAGAATTACGTGAGTCCCGCTTGTCGTTTAGTCGGAACACAATGGAACAATTAATTACTTGTGTAATGACTGTCTTTTGTTTTGTGCAGGGCAAAAAGAAGAAGAGAGTGTGGTCCCGTCAAGGCACCAGTTTAAACTATCTGACCAGCAGTAAGTAGAAAATCCACTCACAGCCAAATCAAGGCGAAAAGTTTCTTTGAGAACTAGTCCACAAGATATTCTGAAATTTGTGGAATACGAATTAGTCAGTTGAATCCATTCATGATATTTTGTACTGTACCGCACCCTGCTGTTGACAGAAATTGACATCGTGACCGCTGGCTCGCATTGACATCAGTTTCAGTCGATAGCAGGGTAGTAGGACAAAGTGGCCGATTAATCTAATTCTTATTCCACGATTAGATGAGTTGGAGCATATAGAACATTGAAAATGTTTGCCTTTCAATAGAAAACTTGAATATCATATCTAAAAATATTGTACTGATGAAAAAAATATATTATATTTTAGGACAGAATCTTGCATTGAATCTCACCAAATGATGTCAATTGGTCTCATGAGTGACTGGTGTTTTGCGTTTGTTTACAGCGTCTGCACCCGAGGTTCCCGTGCAGGCCCCCATGCCGTGCACATACACTCTGCATGAGGAACCCACGGCGGATCCGATCTCCACCCACTCAGAGGAGGTGATGGGATCGGCCGAGGCACCCTCGACATCCGCTCATGTCCAGCATGAGGGGCTTGAAGAGGACGTGTTCGCTACCGTCTTAAAGGAGTTGGAGGAGGCGTTGGACTCCTCTGCCTCCACATCCACCAACAACCTGGATGAGGAGGCCATGACCTCCTACCTTTATAAGCAGCTGCAAGCCTTGGAGGCGGCGGAAGCGGCGGCCGAGGAACCCTCAGACCCATCCTCATCCTCGTTCACCTGCAGCCCCTTTGAGAGGCCTGAGGAGGAACTGACCACCCTTTTTAAGGAGCTGGAAAACCTGGAGGCTGAAGCCGAGGCGGCCTCAACCTCCTTTTCATCTTCAGCCTCCTTTTTGTCTTCAGCCTCCTTTTCGTCTTCAGCCTCCTTTTCGTCCTCGTTCACCTCCTGCTG